>NW_026652277.1:70370001-70496182 GCF_009828535.3 Hylobates moloch
TGGCCATCAGAGAAATGCAAATCAAAACCACAGTGAGATACCATCTCCTGTAATATTTCTAATCAGACTTACTTTGAGGGAAATTAGTTTTTGCTTCTTTGCTCATATAGTTTAAATATTTTCTACAGATCTGTCAGTGGCTATGTTCGTCACAAGAACGAATGAAAAAATCCAGAGAGACAGTTCAAAAGTTTGCCAGAGCATCTGTGATTCTTCTCTTTTTGATTTAGAAAACTTGAAATAAATCATCCTTCACCATCAAACTTATTTATAGTTTGGGGTCAATATCTACTAAGAATCCTGTCTACATAGTTACTCTTACAGCAGTGACAATATTATACAAACGTATTACTTTCTTCTAGAAGTGCTTACATAGACATTTTGATGGCAAATACTTGGATTGACCTATACTGGAATTTTGGCAGGTGGGGATAAAAGTAAAGGAATGCCATGAAATTGAGCTAGAGGAATTAGCAAAGGAATAAAGGACTACAGTGGATCACATAGTTTTCAGTAATTCCTCTGTAGTAATTTATACATCTCCTGCTTCCATATTGCCAAAATGTTATTATTCAGCTATGGAGCATTTCTACAGTAGTATTAATAATCTATCTTTTTTCCCCTTCAAGCATGTTCTTAATGTTCTCTCCATCTCCTTGGTCCAACAACAACCTGGTCCTGCCCTCGGGATACAGATTCCCATAAAGCTCTTTCACTGGTATGTTAATCATTTTCTAAAGAGAAAGATGGGGAGAGACACCCTGTATGATGTGTACCACCACATATCAATCAAAATTACCATGACAAGAATATCGAGGTAATTTTAAGGGAATACTTACTTCATTTATACTAGGCACTGCTCTATAATCATTTCATATATATCTTACTTAATGCTAGAGGAAGTCTTTGAGATAGCCTCTAGTTTCATTTGTATTTTATAAATAATAAAAAGTGACACAGCTGGAACTACTTTTTTCAAGCTATTGGCTTCTACATCAGAATCTCTGTGAATACAGTTTGAAATGCTGATTTATTAGTGCTCATCCCTGACCTGCTGTTCAAGATTCTCTGAGGTTATGGGATGCAAAAGTCTGAATTTTCTGCAAATTCCCCAGGTAATACTAATGCATCCTAAAGTTTGAGAACCAGTCAGCAAGTTCAAGAGGTAGAATTTTAGCCCAGATTTTTTTCAGTAAATCTGAAATCTGGCATTCTTAATATTTATAATAATACAAAATAATATATTTTAACATGAATATCATGGTGTTTTGGTGATTGATGCTCAAGGAATTTAATTTAGGGAATTTGTGATTTTTTCAATCTTTTACATGTTAAAAATAATTTAATTACCTGAAAACATGCCTAATGAGGTATGCAATGTTTTAGAAATTTATTTTAGCTACAGAATTATTGTTGGATTCTTTTCTATTCCATGTGTATTCTTTCTTCAGAATATTTAATAGCAAACTTTGCCAAACATAATTATTCTAAAAATTAATTTAAATATTAAAAAGTATTGGTGTTGAACATATTTGTTTCATGCACAGGAATCATGTACTATTAGAATACCTAAATTGTTGTGTATTTTCAAGGATACTCTCCAAAATGTCTCACTTGTTTAAACAACAGATGGATTATGAATGTTCATAAGATTACAAACAGTGAATATTTAACGTTCAGAAGTTGATCCAAGCTTTTGCAATCAGATATGGTTGGTGTAAAGTAATAAAAATTCTATTTGATTATATTTAATTTTTGCCCCAAAATTTATTTTTGATAAATTTTCCATTTAATATGAGCTTTTATATTTAAGCATACTATCTCCTTTTTTTTTTTTTTTTTTTTTTTTTTGAGACGGAGCCTTGCTCTGTCGCCCAGGCTGGAGTACAGTGGCGCAATCTCGGCTCACTGCAAGCTCTGCCTCCCAGATTCATGCCATTCTCCTGCCTCAGCCTCTCTAGTAGCTGGGACTACAGGCACCTGCCACCAAGCCCGGCTAATTTTTTTTTCTTTTTTTCTTTTTAGTAAAGACGAGGTTTCACTGTGTTAGCCAGGATGGTCTCAATCTTCTGATCTTGTGATCCACCCGCCTCGGCCTCCCAGAGTGCTGGGGTTACAGGCGTGAGCCACCACGCCCGGCCACTGTCTCCCTTTTTTAAAAAATTATGTTGATAATATTTTTAAATGAACTTTTTTCTTTCTTTTTGGTTCATGGTCATTTTGATAACTCATCAATTACATCGGGGTCAACAATGTGACACAGCAATTTCCTGGCGCCTTTGCAGTGAACAGGACAACCTCAATGCCCCATATAATTTGTTTCTTTTACACTTTTACAGACAGAGAAATCAAAACCAAATTCTTTGTAACTGTATCTAAAAAAACAGTTTAAGAGCTTAGAGCAAGGACTTCTGCAAATTACATTAATGAATCAAGCCTATACAATTGCTTAGGGACTCTAATTTTTCCTAGTTTTTTTTTGGTTATTCTTCAATCCTTTTCTATATTTAGTTGATGAGTAGATAAAGAGGTGAAATATAAGAATAATAGGAATACATTAGCAACCTTAAAAAGGGAGCCTTTGTTAAGATGAGGGTGTGCTTGTAGAGTATAAGTGGTTATTTATTTTTGATTCATCTCATTTCTCCTTAGCATCCCAACCAGAACAAGCTCTTTCTTACCATTTTTCTTATGCCGAAACAAGGCAACTGAAACATCACATACTAACAATTCCTCATAGTTTTAAAATCTTTTATTTCTTATCCTCTAGTGAGTGCTGATGACAAGCCATGAGAAGCTCTAGGGAAATTATTGCAGGTGGTGGCTCTGGCAAGGGAAAGGAGCATTGCCCCTAAATAGTGGACTGATCCTGACTGCATGCCTTGTATTAGATGATCCCCAGTCTCAGAAGGATTTTCAAAAGAGATTATTGACTTACCGACCCAATGTCTCAAGCCAACAACCTGTAAATCATATGACAGAGACCATGGGAAGCTTATTTCTTTGGACAGACAGAAAAAGAATTCAGATTCCCTCAAAGAAGACTAAAACTCCAATTATTGATTTTTGAGATAGCCAAAATTAATAGAAGTTTATCACCTTCTATTCAGACAAAACTCAAGAGTCTTCAGCTGCCTGAAAATTTTCCTACCTTCTAAAATTCTAACTGTAGCACAGTTAGAATTTTTTACTCCAAAAGTTAAACCCGTGTTTGTTTTTATTAATTTGGTTTTGTTCATTATGATTTACACACTATTCTTAAGGAAAACAAATTACGGATACATTCAGGGGCATTTTGGTAGAGTTTTTCTAAAATTTAAATTAGTTTCATGAAAATTTATATTTATTGGGCTTCGTTTTCTAGGTGGCTTCTGAGGCAATATTTTGCCATCAATAACTGAAAGAGATGTGTACATGTGGTGCTTTGTTATTGGGTAGTTTAATAGCTCATTGGCTAATATTTGAATTGTATGTGATAGGTAAGTACAGCTATAAATATGACAAATATTCCTATACCTCATGACTACCTGTCTCTTCCAATCTGAAAGCATGCTCCCCAAGTCCTTTTATCATTTGGTGCACGTTAATCTTTATGTTGCATCAAGAATGCCCAAGTACCAATAACCTAGGGGTTACTCACAAAGTAGTCCCTCACCTTGTCACAGATTGCAAAGAGATCAGTTTTGAATGCAGCAAAACATTACTGCAAATCCTTTTCCATTTACACATTTGAAAAGAAAAAAAGAATTCAGAAGTAGAATCTGAATTGAGGTTGCATGTACTTATAAATCATTTGACTCCTTTATGCTTCCACAATGTGCATAACCTATCTTTCTCTTACCAGCTTCCTTCAGTAAAAACTTTTTCTATTTTATCTTCCTCTTTCTTCATTTTATGAATCATGCAACATGTATTCAAGTAAAAGTAAAAGTCAACAATCTGAGGCATTTTGCTGTTTATGAGAATCCATAGGATTTAAAATACATTTACATAGTTATTGTATTAACTTGATAGCAAATGCCTAGGATTTGCAATAATTGTAGATAATGCTCCTTTGTCGGAAATTTATTTCTCATTATTTATTCTCCCAGCCGACCAATTATACTACAGGCTTGGGGCCATGGTGAATTTGATCATAGAAAATGTTCATTTTTCCCCTCATTTATATTGCTATTAGTAATGCTTCAATTAATATTTATCAATTAAAGTCTATGTATTAACAGGCACTCTCAGACATTATAGATCTAATTATAAATGAGACAGATTAGTTAAATAAAATATATATTGGGAGGATATAAGATAGGCAACTAACCCAGGAAGCAGGGATGCAGTAGTGATCCTCAAGAAGATGCATATATATAGACTTGAAGAATTAGCAATAATTAGTCAGAAAAATGGAGGGCATACTATGTGGGGAGAGACAGAATGTCAGTCAGAATAGGTCACGTTTTATTGTAGTAAATAGCAAATGAATATATAACCTAAAAATCTCAGTGGTTTACAACAACAAAATGGATTTATTGTTTACACTGTATTTTCATAAGAGCATTTCCAAAGGACTTATAATTATGATCATCACTCAGAGACCAAAGCAGATCAAGGCTCTAGCTTGACATGCTCTTCTACAATCAGAGATACAGCGTAAAGAAAACCTGGAAATGTCAGACACTAGTTTTACTCATATAGTCACTTTTATTCATATTTAATTGGCTGAAGTAAGTCACAAGGCTTACTTTTGTGGAATTATTGGAATATAGATGTATATATTCTTTTCCCACACAGGGACAGAACATTTGTGAAAAATAATACACACTTTCTACATAGATATCTAACTGAAAAACCTTCAAGTACAAAGTTCCAGAAATAGGAACATGTGGTGGCAATTTTTTAAAGGAAGCAGCAATTAATTGATTAAAGATAATATTTTGACTGTTACTTTAGCAAGATATGAGACTGGAGAGATAAGCAGAAACCAGATAATAGAGGACCTTGTCACCACCTTGAATTTTATCTTGAGGAAAATGTTGAAATTGATTAGAAATCGTATTATCTCATACACTTTCTTCCCAAGTCACATAATTTGAGGCTCTTACTTGAAATTATGAGACCACTACAATGACCACTTGCAAATCTTATAATCCTTTAGCTTAGATATAAAGAGCATGTGTGTGTGTGTGTGTGTGTGTATGTGCGTGCATTATCTGAAATACATAAAACAGTAAAATTATATGCCCTTGAGTAAAATTAAATTTTATGCTATCTGCATTAAACATGTAGTAGTTTTTCAGTTGTCTTTTGCTTAGTTATTTTGGCAGATCGTAAACAGAACAAGCAGCCTGTTCCCTAGGCTTCATTATTTTATAAGCCCTCATTATTACTCCTATTTTTCTCCTTCCCGAAAGAAAAGAAAAGTGGTTATAAAGCATTGTTAATTTCACAAATGCAGTTAAATGCATGATCTACTAGGCTCATAATACCTATTACATTCCATTTTAGAACATTTTTACCAAAGAACCCTATGTATTTTTGCAGTACTTTATAGGATCCGAGCATTTTTAAATCACAAAGCAGACTATATTGTTTCTATACACACATACACTTAACATTCAAACTTTTGGTTTGGTTGTTCAAAATTCTATTATTGAAACTATTAATGAATACTTTAAACTGAACTAAATGATAATATTTAAAATTCAATTGATTGTGAATAAAATTTGTATTTTATTTTGTTTCAAAGCATCAGAAAACCTGGCCACTCAAGGATCACAATTTAGCAAGGTATTAGTTTTTTCTTGCTGAGTATTGACTAATCTTCTGGTTGACTTGTCATTTTTGATTATATACATAAATTTCTATTACTTTTCTGACCTGCATGAACATTTCCATTTGAGATCCAAATTATTTCATCCTCTTTTTTTTCAGGACTCCTTCTGGAGTATCTTAAGGAAAATTTCAGTGAAAAATGATTCATTTCCTCAGAATGCCATTTTTTCATTGTTTGACTATTTTAATTGTTATAGGTATCCCTATTATTCAGCCCAGTTTGAATTAAGTTTATCTGAATAAGAAAAATTTAGATGTACAATCACTGCCATCAAACATGTGAAAGGACATCATGTAAAATAAAGATTCGTTATAGATATTCAGAAATGAAGACACAGACTGATGGGTACAAAAACATTGTGTAAATATAGGAAGTCATTTATGTTTCTGTTAGGCTCTGCTGCACAGTAAATCAGCCCAACATGAATAGCTTAAGACAAAAACCTTTTATTTAGTTCCCTGTCCAGTTGGTTGGCTGCATGGTTCATTTGATCTAGGCAACTTAGCAAATCTCTGTTAGAATCATGCATGCAGTGTCAGTCACTACTCTGATGGTTAGTAGACTGTTGGCTACGGCAACAGAAATGACTTTGCTTTCGTCTCTCATCATCCAGCCAACTTCTCCACATGGTAGTCCCCAGATTCAAAAAGTAGGAAGATAGGATTTTGGAAGTTCTCTTGAGGTATTGGATTGAAACATGCACAAAATCACAAAGCAATTTCCAAGGTCAGCCCAGACTCAAGGTGTGGAAAACATCATTCTCAGTAAACTATCGCAAGGACAAAAAACCAAACACCGCATGTTCTCACTCATAGGTGGGAATTGAACAATGAGAACTCATGGACACAGGAAGGGGAACATCACACTCCGGGGACTGTTGTGGGGTTGGGGGAGGGGGGGAGGGACAGCATTAGGAGATATACCTAATGCTAAATGATGAGTTAATGGGTGCATGAAATCAACACGGCACATGGATACATATGTAACAAACCTGCACATTGTGCACATGTACCCTAAAACCTAAAGTATAATAATAAAAAAATAAATAAAAATAAAAACAAAATAAAAAAAAGAAAAGTAGATTAGATCCTCAATAGTAAGCAAGCTGAAAATTACTGTGGTTATTTCTGTAATCTACCAAGCAACAATAAATTGTTTCTTATTTACCAGAAAAAGTGACTCTCAATAGCAGATGCAAGATCTGGGAAAATGTTTCCTCAGGTAAATTCACCTATGCGTGTATGGTAAGACACTGCTTCTACTCTGCTCATCGGCCAAACACTTATTATCATTTTCATGACTTTCCTAGAATTTTAGTTAACTCTCCAATGATTTGTTTTTCTCTTAAAATTCTGTAAAGTTTACTGTTCCTGGTAATATAACTATGGAGAAAATATAAATATGTGTGATCTATCAGCCACTATTGAGAGTGCAACCAGCTCTTTCTAACATTTCTGATTATTTTTTCTATTTAACTCGAGTTTTTATAATAAAGTTTTGCTGTAATATTTTGCCAACAGTTATTTCACCCTTTCCCCGCAGCATTTCAAATTACTTACAGTTTCACAAAAAAAGACCACAAAAAAGCCACATATCCCGCTTTATTTTGATATGGACACATAAACTTCACAAAAGCTAGGTGTGTATACAGAACAGAAGCAGATGAAGCATGACATGACATATCTGTTTCTTTGCCCACTAATAGTTTTTAAAGGGTGTATAGCTACTGGTTAGAGTCTCTGAGTAGGAACTGTTCAGCCAACTTTGAGAAAACATCCTGTTACCAAACTCAAATTTATGCCAAATTTCCAGAAATTTTTAAATATGTTCCCTGCCTATAAAAGAAATGTTTTCTTGTAGATCCTATTTCCATCATCTCTGATTCTGACCCAACAATTTTGTTTTTTCCTGAATTACAATAAACTATTGGTTTGGTCCAAGGTTATGATCACAAATAGATTTCCCTGCCTTCCCTTTTGACAAATTTAAGATATAAAAATTAATAGCTTCAGCTTGGGGGAACTCTGTTACTGTAGGACTACATGCCCAAATCACTGCTTAGTATATCCTCTTTGACATAAACCCCCTATATTCCCGGTATTATCCAATCTATTTCCCCATTACTGCCTTCTTCCACAAGCTGTTTTTTTCTACCAATAACTTCCCAGTTGGTCCCAAATCCTAATTTGATTCCTCTTTCTCATTATATTTCACAATGAAGTAATTTCTGAATCTTCTTATTCCAATCCTCAAATCAGCCCCTCTATCCTGTTTGCCATTTTCTCTGCCCAATATCCTACCCATCTGGTTTCTAAATTTGTCTTTTGAAAAATTCCATCATGTTCAGATAAATATACCCATAATTACATTGATTTTATTGAAGCAAAATTCTGATACTTTAATCTTCTCCTTGAAAAACATGCTGATTCATTAGACAAATATAAAATATCCTTGCAGTCGAAATTCAGTTTGACTTTTCTAATATTTTCCACTCTCCTGTTTACCATATGTATAGTGCATCCCCAAATTCCTTTTTACTTTTAAAATTTTCTTTCCTAGGATTTTTGTTTTACTTTTACTTTTACTATAGCCAGACCACATGCATCCTTCCAGATCTATTTCCAAATGCTATCTTCCTCAGGAACTATTTAACACATTTATCTATTTCTCTATTCAACGTACTCATCTATTTCATCTGTGCTTCACCATTACTGATCACTTTTAATGTGGCTATAACTCATCTGTGCATATGACACTTTTCCCATGTCAGCAAACTGGTTCAAGTTTTACTTCTCCACAATAGAAAGTATGTATAACAGGCAGACAGGTATAGTATTAATTCAACGAGTCAGTAATATAATTCATTAATGGAGTTAATATTCCACATCTGTCTGCTTATCAGTCCCGTCCCTGTATCCAGTCTATGCTGTATTCTCTTAAAAGACGAAAAGTATGTTTCATTTCATGCATTAATTATGTGTGTAACACACCCATCACATACTATGCACTCTGCCTTCTGGTTAATGCTTCACTTGTATTTTTGAAAGGACTAAAATACTCCAGTTTATCTACTGCCTTCTCATAATACAGCATGATGAACAACCTATTGTTGTTACATTTTTCCTTGCATGAAATTGTCTGAAACTAGTATGTACCTCTCTATACTGGCAAAGATATTTTTCTTGATACAGGATATGATTTCATTAGAATTTTGGTTGTCACACTGCATTGCTAATTTATACTCAAATTACAAACAGCTAATAGTCTTTATTATTTTATATACACACATATACATACATATACATATGTGTGTATACATGCACACAGATATATATATATATATATACACACATATATGAATGTGTGTGTTTGTGTATAAAGAATTGTTAATAAAGATGATCCCATCCTTTTTTAAAGCATTACATTTTTCAAACTGAGATAGAGCTACAGGTATCCCAATTTTAGTTTAGGTGTGGTTTTCCTTCTATCTTATCAGAAACTCTGTGATATGATATTTTCAGTTATTGTTTCACTTTGTGTCATAATCAGATGTGAAAAGCACACCTGACCATGACTGGATGTTCTGTTCATTGTAGGACCACTAATGTGTAAAGCAATATTGATTTTTTTGGGAAATATTTATGAAAAAGGAACACAGAAATGCAGAAGAAAAACTACTTTTTAAATGGAATGTATTTTATACTACATCTCAGCTCTAAAAACAAGTTTATGCTTTGTAGTTGTTCATTACTTATTGCATGAAATTGAAATAGTATACAATAGTTATAAAGCTATCTGCTTGCTCTATCAATTACCAAAAGAGTAGTTTTAAAATCTCACGCAATGGTAGTGTTTTAAAAATTTCTTTTGGTCAGCCAATTAATACTTACTTTAAATATTTTGAGACTGTATATTGTATTAATAAAAATATAATAATTATTATATCTTCCCATGGAATTAAACATCGTGTCTTTAAGTAATAAGAGATTTACTTTATACAATTAGGCATTGAGAGTACTTTTCCTTTGAAAGGATATCTTTTGGGTAGTTACTTCCATTTAATTTTATTTTCAGCTCTATTTAGATTTGACAAATAAAAATTGTATATATTTAAGTTGTACAATGTAATTATTTGGTATACATACACATTGTGAAATAATTAGCACAATCATGCTAATTAACATATCTGTCATGTAGTTACGTGTGTGTGTGTGTGTGTGTGTAACATTTAAAATCTACTAGTAGTAAATGTCAAGAATACTACACAATATCATAAACTAAAATCATCATGCTGTACGTTGGATTTGCAGAATTTATTCATCCTGCATAACTGATACTTTGTGTACACTTTGTACACTTTGACCAACATCTTCCCATTTTTCCCACCCCTGAACCTGTGGCAACTACCGTTCTATTCTGTTTCTGAGTTTGACTTTTTAAGATTTCATATATTAGTGAGACAATTTGTCTTTCTGTGACTGGTTTTTTTTCATATTAACATGATGTGCAGGTTCATCCATATTATCACAGACGGCAGAATTTCCTTCTTTTTAGGGCTAAATAATATTCCAATTTTTATATAGACCTAATTTTATTTATCCACCCATAAATTGACACTTAGGTTTATTACTTGTCTTGGCTATTGTGGCACTAGGGTAGGCCTGAAGACTTCGGTTTCAGGGGCCAGGCTGGAGCCTAGAGCCATGGGTGTTGGCCTGGTGATAATGTTTACAAGGGTGGGCCTTATGCTGGGGTAAGAGACAAAGTCAGGTGCTAATTTTACTCCCCTTTACCAACCCAGAGGGCATCTCTCTTCATGCTTGGGATGGGTTGACATAGGTAATGTGAAACTGTTTTTCCTACCCTCTTCAATACGTTTTTTCTTTATTTCTGTACTCCACCAGGAGCTACAATCTCTTACTTGCATTGCACAGCTTTTGTGAAGGTATATTAGAGTGTGGTTGGTGGTTCTAGCTGACGTTTTTGTCAAGGGACAAACATTGGAAACTCCTATTTCACCATCTTGCTGATGTCATGCCCCAAATAAATATTTCTGACATACCCCCGTAGTTCCCTAATCTTCTCTTCAACTGTGTGTAATCTGCTAGCTAAGCCATTTGTTGGGTTTATATTCATCACAATTATAATTTTTACATTCAGAACATACATTTGCTTCTTTTTTATGTCTGCATGTCACAAGCTCATATTTGACATTTTTGCTTTATCTTTGATAATGTTATATGCATATTTTTCAATTCTATTTTCTATAATTCCATAATCTGAATTGCAAAAGCCTATTTATTTTCTGATTGTTGACTCTAAGCTTTTTGTTTTTCTTGAAATTTTGTCTAATACTTTGAAGCATGTTTTGAAGTAAAGTTCTGCCAGGGTTGTTTAATGAAACTTCTAAAAGTAACCTAAAGATTACCTTGATTCACATGATTCTAAATTTAATTACCTGAGACTTAAAAAAATTACATGGAAAACATCAGTTGAAACTGTGAATGTGACAGGGCATAGTTGTGGTTATAAATTCTGAAAGGGACTTTTTCTTTGCCTTAACACAGTAATAGGTTTTAGATAGGTAATTGTATTTGTTGTATTTCTAGGAATATTGGAGTTTATTTCTTTTCTTTTTTTGAGACGGAGTCTCGCTCTGTCGCCCAGGCTGGAGTGCAGTGGCGCCATCTCTGCTCACTGCAGGCTCCGCCTCTTGGGTTCCCGCCATTCTCCTGCCTCAGCCTCTCCGAGTAGCTGGGACTACAGGCGCCCGCCACCACGCCCGGCTAATTTTTTGTATTTTTAGTAGAGACGGGGTTTCACCGTGGTCTGGATCTCCTGACCTCGTGATCCGCCCACCTCGGCCTCATAAAGTGCTGGGATTACAAGCGTGAGCCACCGCGCCCGGCCCGGAGTTTATTTCTTATACCCCTTTGGTAAGCTATGTAATGTTATGCGGTCTCACTATTATGTGGAGGTTCTATTAGAGTCCCTGGCTGTAGTAGGTCTTAGCTTTATCTATTGCTTCAAAACATTTTACAATTGCCTAACAATGGTTATAACTGTATCAATACCTATCTCTAAATTTGCATTGACCTCTCTCTATATATACAAATCAATACAGATCAATATATAGAAATATACATATATAGATATGTGTTCATAGATAGAAGAATATAGATTTCTTTTTACACAAATGCGCTCATTCACTTTCTTTCTTTTTTTCTTTTTTTTTTTTTTTTTTGAGACCAAGTGGCGCTCTGTCGCCGAGGCCGGAGTGCAGTGGCGCGATCTTGGCTCACTGCAAGCTCCCCCTCCGCCATTCTCCTACAGGAGCCCGTCACCACGCCTGGCTAAGTTTTTCGTTTTTTTTTTTTAGTAGAGACGGGATTTCACCGTGTTAGCTAGGATGGTCTCCATCTCCTGACCTCGTGATCCGCCCGCCTCGGCCTCCCAAAGTGCTGGAATTACAGGCGTGAGCCACCGCGCCTGGCCACTCATTCACTTTCAATCAGGTCTCGTTCCATTAAACCCATCGTAATTTGAAAATATCATAAATTGAAAATGCATTTAATACATCTAACTTATTGAACATCATAGCTTAGCCTATCCTACCTTAAAAGTACTCAGAACACTTTACAGCTGGGCAAAATAATCTTACACAGAGCCTATTTTACAATACAGTATTGAATATCTGATGGAATTTATTGAATCCTGTACTCAATATAGTATTGAATATCTGATGGAATTTATTGAATCCTGTACTAAAACAGAATACTTGTGCAGATACTCAAAGTAAGATTTTTACTTAATTTGTATCACTTTTGCACCATTGTAAAGTTGAAAAATTATTAATTTGAACCACTGGAATTTGCGGACCTCCATATTCAAAACTTCATTGTCATTTTCAGTTCTTACATCTCTTCTCTGTCTTTTAATATTTATTACTAATATTATAACACCTAATATGTAGTGATATTCTAACTTAATGCTAAGCATTTAATGTCATTATCTCATTCAATACTTAAAATACCTCCTTGAAGATATTTTATGATGTCTATTTATATGTGAAGTAACTGAAGTTTTAGGCTACATAACCTGCCAAAGATTCCATATCATCTAATTTTCAAAGCTTAAAGTTGAACTCTGCGTATTTTCCACCAAAAGTCAAATAAGTAAGCATGATATTTCTGATTTTTAATAATGATATGCTCTTTTATTATTAGATTAATAAGATATTTTTGAGTGCTGATCTAAGAATTGAGGACCACGTGTCCTGCTGATAGATCCTTATGCTTTAGAATATGATTTACAATAAATCTCTCTGAACGTGGTTCTAACTGTAAACGAGGAAGCAAATGTGTGTACATTCTTTCATAGGAAAATTGGGGATTTATTTGTTAATTGGCTTTGAGTTCCTAGGATTAAAGGTTTAAGTACTATATTTATTAAAGATAAAAACTAATTAAAGTTTTAATCTCAAATCTTACAATTAAGGGATGTCTCTTAAATTCATGTAATGGTTAATTTAAATAAACTTGATCTGTATAGTTCTAGGTCCCTCTTCTTTCTCCTTTCCTCTGCTGTGATTTTCATTCTAATTTCTGTCTTCAGTCAGTGTCAAAATCATTTTCTTATTCTTTTAGTGGAATATTACAAATACAATTTCTCATATTTAGATCAAGAATAATGGTAGTTTAATTTCAATATGGACAACATGCCTATGTTATAAGGATTCTTCAAGCAAGATTCAGAAATCCTAGTCTAATGACTAATCAAATTTTGGAGGAAAAATATTCCTACAAAATCAACAACATTATTTCTAAGCAGATCTAGGAAATTATCATTGGAATAATGAAACCACAACAATTATTAACATGGTTCTAGATATTCTCTAGTTGCCCATTACACTACTGTTTATTCCATGTGAGTTTGGGTAGTAAAACAGATTTGGTACTGGTGTTGGATTGACATGAAAAAATTAAAAATCTTTCATGTACTAGGATTTTTTTTCTTCTCAAAGAAATTCAACTGTTTATGGAAAAGCACCCATGATGTAGAGACTATCTTCCTTAAGGTATTGCACAGTTGCAGAATTCTAAATTAAATGACAACTCCAATGTACTTTGATTAAATAAGGTAATTACTAAATAAAATATCAGAGATATCATTGAAAGGGAACACCCCACTATACATACATATATATATATTTAGACCAAATTTATTGTAGCCAAAAAGGACTGTTAAGCAATTAATTTTTGTTTCCACTCTTCCAATAATAACAAAGTTCTAAAATCGTATATATAAACATTTATGAAATACTAATTATGACAAGATATATATATCTGATAATATTATACATATAAAAGATACATGACACCTACGTCCACTACTCTTATAACCTAATTTGGGAAATATAAAATAAATCTTTAAATTCTTACACTTTTTATTTAAGTAAAGACTAAAATGACATAGTTGGAGACTTGGAGCTTGTAGAACAGAAACATTTTACTTTGTTATGTTCAGTGAAGGTTTTTTCTATGGAAAAATGGAATTTAAACCTGACATTTTTATAATGGGGAGGATCTGGGCTACTACTGTGTTTTAGGCCTGAATTAAAGATTCCCTCTTAGGACATAGCTTCTGCAGTGGGTTCCTAGTACTTCTGCCTGGGTGTCCTCCTATACTGTAGTCTGCTTCAATTCAAGTAAGTGCTCATCTTCCTATGTTGGGCCCTTAACACATAGGTTTACTGAATGTTTGTTTTTTATCGGTATTTTCATATTTCACTTGTAGCCTTTCTCTCAATGAGCTTTTGAGCTGTTTAAGCCTTATTCCTAAAAGCCAATGACTTCACATTCACATTCATGTTCAGAACACAGATGGATAAGTCTGTCTATCCAACCTATCTACCTGATTAGGTCACACGATCTAAAATTCAACATAAAGAAAAAAACTGCAGTATTTATTAGTATAAGTAAAATACGATCTTTTAAATATTTTGTTTTTAGTATTACTATCATCCACCTTTTTTTCCCCAAGTGAGATAACTGAGACTTTGCTCTGTTTCATTCTCTCCCATATTCTTCAAATATGATTGATTGTCAAGTTTTCCTGGTTAAATGTTATTTATATTTCTGAATATACACCTGATATGGTTTGTCTGTTCCTACTCAGATCTTATCTTGAATTGTAGTTCCCATAATCTGCATGTGTCATGGGAGGGACCCAGTGGGAGATAATTGAATCATGGGGTCAGTTTCCCCCATGCTATTCTCGTGATAGTAAGTTCTCATGAGATCTGGCGGTTTTATAAGGGGCTTTTCCCCCTTTTGCTAGGCACTTCTCCATCCTGTCATCATGTGAAGAAGGACACGTTTACTTCCCCTTCCGCCATGATTGTAAGTTTCTTGAGGCCTTCCCAGCCATGCGGAACTGTGAGTCAATTAAACTTCTTTCATTTTTAGGTTACCGGGTCTCGGACAGTCTTTTACAGTAGCATGAGAGTGGACTAATACAATACCTTCTAGTTTATTTCCACACCCACTGCCATATCTCAGAACCTCCACATTTCTACTTGTGCTCTTATAATTCATTGTCCTCATCTTTTTTGTTGAAGTCCTTTTTTCCAAACCAACTTACACGTCTTACAGTATGTTTGCTAATTTAATATTTCTATATAGAGATCTGTTTATATTATCCCCTGTGCAGATTCTTTAATAACACTCTGTCACCTGTTTAAGATTTATTTTCAACTGCCCATGGTTCACCCATGGTTTTTAATTGATGGTAACACATGAGTTTCTTGATTGCATCTGTTGACTTTTTATCTATGCCTTTACTCATGGCTTTAACCTCTACTTTGCATAAATTTACTATGAACCTTGACTCCTGAAAAATTCTAATTTATTTCTTAATTCTTAGTTTAAGCATGCATTACAGTCTGAGTTCATCTCTATCTTTTTGGTTAGATTTTATTTTCCATGGAACTCATTTGTTTGCACTTTATTTCTATGCCAAATATTTAGCAAAAGCATTTGACAATATAGAAGTTATTTATTTTCTATATATTGAATTAATTTGGTAATCAATTGATGACAACAAGTGACTATGTAGACTATTGCCTAGACTACAAGGCAGTACAGATAAAGGCTATCGGTAAAAGAGTAACTTGGATTGGGGTTAAGACAAACCCCAGACACTGGAGAAGCTGAATCAATTGTAAAGCAGCTCTGAAAATGCTTCATACATTATGCAAAGCTCTCATCAGGAAAAATAAACTAAAACAAATTTCTGGAAGTTATACCTAGTAGGTTAGTGTGGGATAGAATGGGGGGAAAAAGTCTAATATGGGAAATCACAGAAATGTCCAGAAGAGAGATTGAATCCTCCTGTTCGTGTTCAGCCTGACTAGCCTGCAGCTGAATGTTAAATTCTCTAGCTACAGTTGGTCAAACCAAACTATTATCAAACATCCATATAGGTAGATTAAATTGAGGAAAGACCTATCAGCACAGGATCAGGAAAACAAAAGGTGTGTATGTGTTCTAAAAAAGAGTAAAATTTATTTAAATTTAGATTTCATACATATGCAGTTCTCATTCCTGGCCTTTCCAATAGGTAAGATACTTTGCTGGGCACTGGATATTAATCAGAAAAAAGATTATCATGTTCCCTTACCTGTACACTTTCTTTCAAGTTGGAAGAGGCAGTCAATAATACATTAATATACATGGGTATAGTTTTAATTCTAAATAATGATATAATTAAAGACTGTAATATATCGCTTTCTATGGTTTTCATGTGTTCCCTAAAAATTCATGTGTTGGAAACTTAATCTTACAACAGCACTGGAAGGTAAGGGCCTAATAAGAAGTGATGTGGTCATGAGAGCAGAGCCTCATTGCTCATAAATGAATGTGGCTATTGCAGGAGCTGTTTGAAAGTGGATTGGTGTAAAGCTAGCTGGGCCCCTGGTGCCCTTCTCTTTCACAGGCACTTGCTTGCCCCTCCTTCCTTCTGCTCTTCCACCATGGAATGGCATGGCCTGAGGCCCTCACTTGATTCTAGCCCCTCAGTGTTGGACTTTCCTGCATCCAGAACCATAAGCTAAATAAATATCTGTTCATTATCAATTACCCAGTCTGAAGCATTCATTTATAATGACAGAAAATGTACTAACACTGTATTGAGAAATAATCATAGAGGATATTTAATTAAGATGAGAAACCAAGGAAGAACTCTCTAGGAAATGTGCATTCATACTGAAGTCTAACATAAATTACCCAAACAGAAAGGGCATATTTGTGGGAGGGGGGTAACCTTGTAATGAATAGATGGGATCCTGGGATGGAAAACAGCTTGGAACTTCTGAGGAGTGGCTGAAAATTCAGTGCAGGTGAAGTGTTGAAAGACAAGGGTGGATGACACCAGATATGGCTGAAAGAATAGGCAGGGGTTTACTATGCATGAGCCAAGACTAAGCCATGCCACCACTATACAACTTTCTTATATCTACTAAAAACTGAACATCCTACACAAAAGGGATGTTTATGAACCACTGGGACTTACAGAAAACACAGTAGCAAATGGGAAAATGACCAGGGAGAGAGGAGTGAAGTAAAAAATATAAACTACAGTTTCATACCATATGAGGCCAGTGTAGCCCACAAAGAGTAGAGAGAGGTATCCTGTGTCTCTCAGGTCTTCTTAAGCTTTGTCTCCCAATCAGATCTTTAGAAATATGAACATGTAAATATGTGTATGTATTCATTTCTTCGGAATAAGTTTATCTGAACTCATTTGAGTTCTTCCTTCAAGTCTAAGCATTCAACTTAAGGATTGTCTTTCAGCCCAAATTGTTGTAAAACTGAGGCATCTCCTCTTCAAATGGGATAGTGTCTAGGCTTTGTCCGCACTCCCAAAACGATCAAATTAAATAAAAAATTCTTACAGGGTATCCAGTTTATTTCTTTAATCCACAGAAGAAGAAACTAAAACCTCAAAGTAATCATATCTCCAAACACCTTAGAAAGTAAAAATTAGGCCAATCGTTGTGGTTCACGCCTGTAATCCCAGCACTTTGGAAGGCTGAGGCGGGTGGATCGTGAGGTCAGGAGATCAAGACCATCCTAGCTAACACAGTGAAACCCCATCTCTACTAAAAATACAACAACAACAAAAAAATTAGCCGGGCGTGGTGGCCGGCACCTGTAGTCCCAGCTACTTGGGAGGCTGAGGCGGGAGAATGGCATGAACTCAGGAGGCGGAGCTTGCAGTGAGCCAAGATTGCACCACTGCACTCCAGCCTGGGTGACAGAGCGACACTCTGTCTCAAAACAAAACAAAACAAAAAACAATGAAAGCAAAAATTAAAGACAGAGATTTCCAATTTTTACAATGAATACAATTTTCCAGGAGCACAAGACATAAATATGGAATGACAAGCCAAGATACACTATGATAGAATCACTAGTCATAAAAGTTGTTTCTTCTCATCCAGCCATACATTATGGGAGGATAAAGTATTATTTTGTTTCAGGCCATGTTGATGATTTATATTGTCTTTGGAGAATTTCTTAGACTATATATATACATAATATATATATATAATTTTGGCTCTTAAATCATGAATCCCTTTTGCTTCTGCTAATTAGTTAAATTTATTTTTTGTTGCTGTTTTACAGGTACCTTAATGAATAGCTGCATTATTATGTAACTGAAAACTATCTAGTGAGTTAAGTAGGTTGATAATTTGACCCTTAATTAAACAAAGCTTTGTTGATGAATAATGAAATTTTTATTTTTAATTGCTAGAAACAGGACTATCAGAAGTTTCTTAAACCTTCTTGTTTATGAATTTCTCTCCATGTAATTATAACTATTTACAGTCAAGTGCTGAACATCTCAAACTAATGATATTGTTTATTAGAGAAAGTCATTTAATGAGTAGATGTTAACTGTGTCCCTGAAACAAAAGACTTCACATGAAAGTATTATTCTTCCTCTGTCTTTAACCATTGAAATATTTTTTGTCCAAGTAATTAGCATGACTCTATCCAAATAAAGGTGGTCTACTCAAGAAATTTACATTCTACTGATGAATAGAAATCCTGCATTACTTAATGTGTAAAATGTCACATATACATTGTTTTAGTTGAAGTTTTGTATTGTTCTGTTTATCACACTTATCATAACATGTTTCTTTCTTTTTTGGGGGGGTGGGGGAGACGGTGTCTCGCTTTATCGCCCAGGCTAGAGAGCAGTGGCGCGATCTCGGCTCTCTGCAAGCTCCGCCTCCGGGGTTCATGCCATTCTCCTGCCTCAGCCTCCCGAGTAGCTGGGACTACAGGCGCCTGCCACCGCGCCCGGCTAATTTTTTTTGTATTTTTAGGAGAGACGGGGTTTCACCACGTCAGCTAGGATGGTCTCGATCTCCTGACCTCGTGATCCGCCCACCTCGGCCTCCCAAAGTGCTGGGATTACAAGCGTGAGCCACCGCACCCGGCCATAACATGTTTCTTAAAGTGACTTTTCAATAGATATGCAAAAAATATTTTAAACATGGCATCCCAAACAGAAGTAATCATTAGTTCAAGCACTACAAAGATCAAATTTAAAATCCTAAATTTTGTTTTGTTTTAAAGGGTAGTAGAAATGAAAACAGAAATGCACATAATAGATGATTTCCTTAAGTAAGCTGTAGGAAAGTTACAGCTTACTTGAGAAAATCATCTATTATGTGCATTGCTAATGGTATAGAAAGTGTTTTTAAACTCAAATTCAAAGAATGTACTCTTGACTCTGTGTTAATTTCAGCCCTTTTGAATATCTGTTTTTAGAAATTGATGTAATAATACTTTAATTAAGTACTAGTGAAGTATAATAAACACACCATAGGATACTAACTATATATGATTTGCAAAAAAAAAATACACAAAAATTAAACCTAATGTTTTCGGTTATATGGCAAACTGAGAAGACAGGGAGAGTGAGAGAGAGAGACAGAGAAAGGGAGAGAGAGAGAGATGACAGATAATAAGAGTCAGAGAGAGAGAAAGAATTCTAATATTTCTCATAATATAATTACTTTATTCAGCTACTCAATAGTTAAAAGAAAATGCTTTTCTCATTTCCATATTTGAATCTTTATGTGTTACGGCATTTTTGTTACGTGCTTACTCTTGTGAGGGAAACACACTGTCCCATATTTCTTGTCCACTTGAGTTGGAAGGGATCTTTTCAGTTTTTATAATAGTTATACATAGTGTTGAATCAGTAAGTTTCCCAAGTTTAGGTTTTAACTATAAACTTTATTATCTGTATATCAAAAATCTCTAGCAACATTTTTTTCCTGAAGTACCAAAAATCACAGTGTCAAGCTGTGATACTAAGAAATTTCCTTCTCTTCAACCAAACGTTTTCGTTGTCTGCTATACCAGAAAGGGTTTGATTTCTTTCTTCCTCCTTCTTGGGGTAAAATCTGTCTTTTAGTATTAATTGGATGTATTTTCATCAGGAATAACTGTATGAGTCAATATCTCTCTCTGGTAGGCAGAAGTGACTGCTTGTTTCATACTGCCTGACATAATTCATTAAAATTATAGGCAAATATTTTTCCATTTGCTGGTTGAGGTGGAACTAAGCAGAAAAAAATATAATATCTGCATCTTTACCAGATTAAGCCAGCCCTCTCAGAGTAGGGGCAAGTTTTTGCTTGTTTGTTTTTGTTTTTCCTATTCCAGTTAAGCATTGACTGGAATATTCAATTATTTCTTGCCTTCACTCCATCAGATATATTGTCCCTATAAATATAACTTGGTAAATATTTCTCCTCTGAGATTTAAGGCCCCAACATTCCAGAATCTTGAACTTCTGGGGCAATTAATTACATCTTCTCTAGAAGATATAAGTATAAAAAACATTGCACTGTGTCACCTGGAGTGTAGTAAAATAAATGATAATTTCTGGATGATTACAGCAGATGCCAAATTGATTTTCTTAAGTATTATAACACTTCTTCTATAAGTTGTGAACTTCAACATACATATTGGCAGAGACATTGCTTCTGCCACACCTTTATCCTGCTCAAAGGTATTATTGATCTCCATCGCTTGTCAAGTATATTTAGAAGTACTTATTTATCAATCAGGGCACCTAAAGCAGTGTGATATTGTGAATATCAGATAACCCGATTTTCACACAATCTACACAGCAGCGTGTTTGTGTCCAATGATATGGACCAATTCAGTAGTACCTAACTGAACATCAAAACGGAGGTTTTAATCAGATTTCCAAAAGTGTCAAGAATTCTAGGGAGGAAATCATTAAAACATGAGCATTTGGACAAAAGAAGATTGACTAGAAGCTTATGAGAAAGTCCAGAAACTAAACTGAATATGAGAATGGACTTGTTTTTGACATGAGAAAAAGATGGATTAAGATAAAAAACATTCTGGGGTCAGAGCTGATGATTTCAGCATACGCCAGGCTCTTACTGGTACTCTGTCACCAGAAAGTAACTGGCTTATGCTGAAATCAGCAGCTTTCACAGATTTCCCTCCATCCTCACAGTAAACTTTGAGAATGGTTAAATGGAAATGAAGATAAAGCTTATTAGATTTTAAGCTGTCAAGTTATTGTGAAGTGCAGATGTTGTACTGATCCTCAAAGAAAACAAAATATAGATTCTACTAATTTGGAGAGAGGATTCAAATTTAGTAAGTTAAATGAGAATAATTAGACTAAAACCCTTGGTGCTAAATTCATAGAAGAAATCAGTCACAAGTGAAAAATAAGAGCCCCATGAAGTCTAATTTTGCCTTCTTATCTGAGTGTGTAGTTGTATTTGTCTGAGACCACATCTCAATCAATTCTCAAGTTGTACTTTGTCAAATATGAAAACATTAGAAATCATACACCTTAATTATTCATCTCTACAAAAAGCAAATTGTAGCTGCTTTCAATCTCTTCACAGATGCTTTTTGTAAAAAAGAAAAGGCTATAGTTGTGTCTGTCCTCTGGGAAATTGATAAATATATACTAATCTTCAGGATCCTGTCTAAAATGTGATAACATTTTATATAATCCCTGAGGTTAAGAAACTAACAAAGAACGTACTGTGTGCATATAAGTATGCATATGTATATTACGTAGAAAATAAAGCAGAAGGGCTAAATTTAAATGAAGGGTTAGACTGAGAAAATATTGTAGAAACAATCTATGTATTTATAATGATATTTATTAATTCCAAAACAAATACAATAGTATTTATGCTAGCAGTTATAAATGGCTCTAAGTAAATGTCCCTCTATTTTGCCACAAAAAAAAAAATAAGAAATTGATATAAAAAGGTAAAGTAAATAAGAAAATGTCAAACACTTTTTCCAGCATTGCTGCAGTGCAATATTTTGTTTCTAACAATTCAGGACAAAGAAACTTGATATGAGACTGACCATGCTTCTTACCAATATTCTAGACCGCTTGCTTATCAGAGAGTTTCTTTTTTGAGGCCCTTAAACACTCCTGGCTGGTATGCATATAGCATACCTATAAAATTATTGACTAGTTAGTGATGAGTTAATTACTGTGTCAATTTGTGTTCTCCAGAAGGCATACCAAAAGTGAATTCAAAGTAAAAAGTAATTATTTGGGGAAATTCATGCAAAGGA
Organism: Hylobates moloch; assembly: GCF_009828535.3. Classification (NCBI taxonomy): domain Eukaryota; kingdom Metazoa; phylum Chordata; class Mammalia; order Primates; family Hylobatidae; genus Hylobates; species Hylobates moloch. Next base: position 70,392,496 of record NW_026652277.1, read on the forward strand.
TAAAGAAGAGAGAAGGGAGGGTAGGCATTGTGAGACTGTGAAAGGAGATTAGGAAAGAAGAAGGAATGACAAGAAAAGCCTCAGACTACAATGGACTTTTATCAAAATTTTGACCAGACCCACAAGAAGCCAAAGTGTAAAGATTGTTGTTAGAGGAATCCTGTGTTGGGGGAATTGCCCTGGCTTTATGTCTCCTCTGTGTTTAGTCACTGCCTGAGAGCAGCCCGGGCAGAGGATGCTCTTGGTGTGAATGCTTAATGGGTTCTAAAAGTGAGACATCTGGAGACTGTGAGCCCATTTTGCTCCTCTAGCAGGAACACTACTGAATTGCAAGGTCGAGTGATGCACTACTACAACGACTTCCATAAAAAATATATCACAGATTTCCCCCCTCATATTTTGGTTACCTCATTTAAACAAAATTTGTTGGATTTATAGGGCCTTGGTATTGCATTTTGTTGTTTTATTTTGAGATTTTCCTAAGCTGTTCCCCTGACAACTGCCAAAGGGTTTACGGTTGAAAAATTGTTATGAACCCTTGACCTAGAAGACACACGTGAAAGGGTAGCATATTGAGTCAAATTTCACAGTGTGATATCAAGTTTTTCTGAATATTTTCTAATGTGTGACTTTTCTAAAAACTCTTTAGGTTGAATTGAATAAACTGTCTGAATCGTTTGTATTTAAGCACCTCCACGAAATTCTCTGTCTAGGTTTGCCTGTAACTGTGGCACAGATGTCTTGTAAGAATGCTTTCTGCCAGGTGCCGTGGCACACACCTGTGATCCCAGCACCTTGGGAGGTCAAAGGAGGAAGATTACTTAAGCCCAAGAATTCAAGACCAGTCTAGGCAAAATAGTAAGACACTGTCTCTATAAAATAACAATAATGATAATATGAAGAAGAAGCAGAAAAATAGTAATAAATAAAGAATGCTTTCTGTGAGAATGCAGGAAAATCTGTATTTGACTCCAGGCAAAATTATTTGAAATATGAGCTTTTCAAAAAACGATTTCCATTCTAACTCTTCCCTCAGTTAACTAGCAGAAAGAAATGGAAGGAAGGAAAAAAAAAGGAAGGAAGGAAGGAAGGAAGGAAGGAAGGAAGGAAGGAAGGAAGGAAGGAAGGAAGAAGGAAGGAAGGAAGGAAGGAAGGAAGGAAGGAAGGAAGGAAGGAAAGAAGGCAGGCAGGCAGGCAGGCAGGCAGGCAGGCCTGGCCAACATAGTGAAACCCCCATGTTTACTAAAAATACAAAAAAATTAGCCAAGCACGGTGGCGGGTGCCTGTAATTTCAGCTACTCGGGAGGCTGAGGCAGGAGAATTGCTTGAACCTGGGAGGTGGAGGTTGCAGTGGGCTGAGATTGCGCCATAGCACTCCAGCCTGGGTGACAAGAATCAGACTGTGTTTCAAAAAAAAAAAGGAAGAAAAGAAAGAAAGAAAGAGAGAGAGAGAAAGAAAAGCAGGAGAAAAAAGAAAGAGCGAAAGAAAGAGAGGGAGAGAGGGAGGAAAAGAGAGAGAAAGAAAGAAAGGAAGGAAGAAAGAGAAAGAAAGAAAGAAAAGAAAAGAAAGCAGGAGAGAAAGGGAAAGTAAGGAAGAAGGAAGGAAGGGAGGGAGGGAGGGAGGGAGAAAGAGAGAAAGGAAGGAAGGAGAGAGATGAAAGAAGAAAGAAAGAGATGAAAGAAGAAAGAAAGAGAAAGAAAGAGAAAATAGAAAAAAGTGGAAAGAAGAAATAGGAAGAAAAGAAGGAAGGAAGGAAGACAGGCAGGCAGGAATGTAAGGAAGAAGGGAGGGAGGAAGGGAGTAAGCAAGCAAGATGGATCCACATGTTTTGAAACATTAAGAAGAAAAAAAATGTTTGAATTTGGAACTGAACTAGACCATAGATTGTGTGTGGAGAAAAGGAATGGAAGGTTCCATCTCTGTTGCTTCTCTCTACAAACTTCCTATTAACATAGACTATTATGTATCATATATAATAGGTCACTCTATAAACCCATTTTATATATATTTGTGTTTATTTACTCAAGTTTTTTTTTCCTGAAGTCTCAGTTAAGTTAGTATTTAATTCAATTCATGCTTCACTTAGAAAATCAAGATTACAACTGTAAACAGGAAAAATTAGAAAACATGCTAAGTCTGAGAAAATATTATTTCTTTCTGTTGCTAGTGGAAAATAAAGCCTTGGCAGAATAATTAACCATCACGATTTTGTCTATAATTTTCATTTTTTTCCCTACATTTGTCCATTTTAATCCCAATAGCCTTATGTTTATATTAAAAACAATTAGTTGACATCAGGAAGTTCCTTCCTAGAGAGTTCCATTCCTGTTGCTTCTCTTTACAAATTTTCTGTTAATGTAGACTATTGCATATCACATATAATAGGCCACTCTCTGATTATTAATTTATATGTCAACTTGATTGGGCCACAAAGTACCCAGATATTTTATTCATCATTATTATGGGTGTGTCTGTGAGGGTATGTCTGAATGAGATTAACATTTGACTTGGTCACTGTGTAGAGAAGATTGCCTTTCTTAATGTGGAGGGACCACATCTAATCCATTGGAGGTCTGAATAGAATAAAGGTGCTGAGTAAAAACTAATTCATTCTCTGATAAAATGTCTTCAAGTTTGGACATTGGTATTCTCCTGCCTTCACAACAGAACTTACATCATCAGTTATTCTACTTCTCAGGCCTTTGGACTAGGATCAAAATGATACTGTTGACTTTCCTGGATCTCCAGGTTGCCAGCTGCAGATCTTGGAATTTCTCCGCCTCCATAACTTCCTGAGCCAAGTCCTTGTAATAAATTCCTCTCTATTTCTACACACACACACACACACACACACACACATACACACACACACACACACACACACATTCTATTTCTCTGAAGAAGCTTGACTAATAGAACCTTTACTAAAACTGTATTTCAGTCAGTGAGTAATGACATTTTTGATGAAAAGTTCACCTTTTTGGACTTAATGTGCAGTCCATTAGGGGATAGATTTGATAAAAAGCTAGGAGGGCATAATAGTATCAAATGTGAGGAAAGAAGTCAGATTTCTCATCAAGTATGATTCACATAGTTTGGCCTGAGGAGTGAAAAGAACTAAAAGAACTCAAAACTTAATTTTTGCTGAAAATGGATCATTGTTTCCTGATTTACTGACCCAATTTTCAATAGATTCCAGCAACATCTATTTTGTCAATGTGGAAGAAAAAAGGCGCTAGTGCTAAGAAGTTTTGTGTTAAAGATTTGATGGATGCAATACTCAAAAGCTAGCCCTGTCACAAGCAGAATAGATTTCTCTATAAACTGTGATCCTGGGGATTTGGGTTTTCTTAGGGGGAAAGTTGTTGGTGAGTAAAAATTCTCATTTTCAATGCCTATTTCTCAGCTGGTTTTTCAGAGAGAATGTACAAAATAATTCCATAAAAATAGGAGAGTAACCATTCAATATACTATGAAGTTAAAGACTGAGCTAAAGAAAACACAAAGATTAAAACATAATATTAAACTTCTGTTTGTACATTTGTTTTTGAGATCTTTGCTTTTCTCATAATGTTTAAACACATGTAGGAAGGAAGGGGCAGTGAATAAATAAGGTTGCACAATTATGCTTAGCAATGTCTAGGCACTTGATATTCATTAAAATAAATACTCAGACCTTGACTTTAGTCACATAATTCTGGAGGCTACCATTCTTGTTGGTCTGCACTATAACCTTAAAATAGAGTGGGGAAGTAATCTATTTTAGTTTGGAAGAGTCCTAATGCAGGTGCATGCAAATAAAATTTCTAGTGAGATTCCTGAAGAAAAAGAGTATTACTTATGGATATAATCTTTCCATTCATTATCTACTTATTCATTTTTAGTTTTTCTTTTTTAAATCACTGTTCTAGTCCCTGAAGATATAAAGAGACAAGTATCCTGCCATTGTAGAATTTACACAGCTTAGGGGAAGAAAGACTATAAGTAAACAGCAAAGAAGCAAAATAATTAGAAAAATAGATAAGTGCTATGAAGAAAATGCACAGGCAATAAAATAGATAATAAATTGAGGTGGAAATTACTCGTTTAGGTGGTCAATAATGGCTTTGCTTTCAAGGTACAATTTTAGGGAAAAAATGAGAAGGATAAAAAGTGACCACCCATTCAAAGATAGCAATGTTGCTATAAACAGTACACTGGGTATGAGACTAGTGAGTGATCAAGTCAGAGATTTGTTAACATCAGAGAATTAAGGGTATTATGCCATATTATAAATATTTTGCCTCTTTTTCCAAAAACAATGGGAAGCCACTGATTAATTTTAGGCAATGTAGTAAGTAGAAAAATTAATTTTAAAAGATTAACTCTACATGGGGAATTGATTATAGAGGCAGGGGTAAGAGTGAGCTGATGAATTATGTTATTGGGTTCTTATTTTGTATATCAAGAGGATTATCATTCATTATATTTAACACTAAAAAGGGGCTCAATATATACTTTTTCAATAAATAAATACGTTTATAAATAAATGAATTGACATAATAATGGATGGAGATAGAACACTGAGCTTCCACCGAACAAATGCTCTAGCTACATTTTCACCGTATTTCTTTGTCAATATCACTCAAGCGTTTTATACACACTCCACACTGAGAATTTTACAGTAACTTAAAGGTAGACCCAGGAAAAGAACAGAAACAATCAGCTGACCAGGAAGTACTTCCAGTAAGTTTTATTATTGCTATTAAAAAGCATTCTCTTAAAATAGCTACAAAATTAATAGCATTGCCAAAATAATACCAGGTAAAAGTAAGTAAATAAGAACAGCCTTTAGCCAGTAAAAAGCACAGTCTCCATGTTTCTGCTCAACTTTGATGTCAAAGTTTATCTCAAGTCACAATCTGGTAGTGCCCAAATACAAGAAACCTGTGTGCATACAGACACATCAATAATCAGTTGGGACACATAAGAGAATCGGTATGATTTGGAAATTAAAAGCAGAAAAAGAATGTGAGCTAAGAAGAACAGATTCAATTCTGTTTGCACCAAGTGACTAAGGGTTTTGTTTCCTCAGTAAGAAAGAATAAAAGATCATTTATGTCGGAATTCCACTTCTTACATTTTATGCCAATGTGAACTATATATAGTAAAATAAGGATTTTTTCTCATATCATGTTTTGTATTTGACAATTTCAACAATTTATTCTTATAAATTTCCAAATTAAAGAACCTAAAATATGCCTTCGCTAATTTGTTTGTTCATTAAGCAAATATTTGTAGAATCCTAATAATGCCAAACAGTGTTAGGACATGGGGTGAAGTAGTGAATTGTTGCAGACGCTGTCTCTGCCATTAATAGAATTTACACTCTAATGGCTTATACACTGTAATATGCAATTTCAATAATTGATCAATATTCAATATTCAATTCAATTTCAATAATGTGATCAATATTATGGCAGAATATAAATAGTTTTGCCCTAATAGAAAAGGGTTTCACTCCAGATTTGTAAAATTAGCTTGTATTCTTCCCAGTAAAACTGATATCTATGGTAAACACCAAAAGTTGAGTAGAATGTAGCCAAATGAAGAAAAAGTGTTAAGGACTATTGGCATAAATTATTTGACAGAAAACTGCACTATAAACAAATAACTTGAAGAAATTAGAAATTAAATGTAATGAATATGTGTCTGGATAAGAAGTAGCATGCTGGTAGAGTGGGTTGTGTGGGTAGGGGTAAAAAAAGTAGGTGACAATGAGAAAAGAGGCATGGACAATAGGAAGAGTCTCATTGCTCAGGTTTTGTAAGCAATATTAACATGTTTTTCCTTTCCCTTAGTGCTTTGGAAAGCCATGTAAGGGTTTTACTAAAAAGCATCATATAATCAAACACAATTTTTAAATAATTATTCTGGCTGTAATGTGGATAATTTATTGAAGAATAGTAAAGCAGGGACAAACAGAATAGAAATTTAGGTACAATAATCTCTTTTTGATTATTCCAGTTGCATGTAATCCAATAAGAGATGATACATGCAAATAAATACTGCAGCATTCAATAAAATAAATAACTTGAATAAAGCATATATCTGGTGGGACTTCTTTCTATGCATATGCAATATAAAATGTTGGTAGAGTTTTTTTTTTTTTTTTTCCCCGCAAACGGATAATCACTATCATCATTTCATTTGTTTGTTTATTTTTTACATTTTAATTTTTAAATTTCAACTTTTCTCTTAGATACAGGGGATACATATGCAGTTTTGTTATATGAGTACATTGCATGATGCTGAGGTTTGGGGAACAGATCCCATCACTCAGGTAGTAAGTATACTACCTGCTAGGTAGTGTTTCAATGCACACTCCCTTTTCTTCTCTCCCTCCCCACTGTAATAGTCCACAAGGTCTAACGTTTCCATCTTTAAGTCCATGTGTATTCAATGATTAGCTCCCACTTATAAGTAAGAACATGCAGTGTTTGATTTTCTGTTCCTGTATTACTTCACTTAGAATTATTGCCTCCAGTTGCATCCATGTCTCCACAAAAGTCATGGTTTTATTATTTTTATTGCTGTATAGTATTCCATGGTATATAGGTGCCACATTTTCTTTATCCTCTCTACTATTGATGGGAACCTGGCTTAATTCCATGTTCTTGCTACTGTGAATAGTATTGTAATGAACACGAGTGCGTGTATTTTTGGGAAATGGTTTATTTTCCTTTAGGTATATACCCAATAATGGGATTACTAGGTTGAATGGTAGCTCTATTCTAAGTTTATTGAGAAATTTTCAGACTGTTTTCCATAAGGGATGAACTTATTTACGTTACCACTAACAATGTATAAGCATTCCCTTTTCTCTGCAGCCTCATCAACATCTTGTTTTTCTTGACTTTTTAAAAGTATTCTGACTGGTGTCCGGTGTATCTCATTGTGGTTTTGGTTTTCATTTCTTTGATGATTAGTAATGTGAGAATTATTTCATGTTTTTTGGTCACTTGTATGTCTTCTTTTGAGAAGTGTCTGTTCATGTCCTTTGCCATTTTTTCAATCAGGCTATTTGCTTTTGTTTGCAGAAGCTTTAACTTGCCAAATTCTCTTCAAGACTAGGTAGTACAAATAAATAAACTGAAGAATAATTGGAATATTCAGAAACATCCTTTTAATGTGGAATTTGTAAGATTATTATATATATTTGGTATACATAGATATTCAATTTTCAAAAAGTAGATTTCTTTTGCATTCTTTTTGACAGATGAAATTATTCTCTTACAATATTCAGAAAGAAATTTACATTCCACCAGCATTTACCAGGAAGTAACTGAAAAAATGCAGAATACATAGAAAAAAAAAAGATAAAACTGATGAACTATAATCACTGCAAGGCATCAAGAAATGATTCAATGCACATTTGTAATGATGTGTGTAAAAGTCAAGGAACATTTTATGCAGAAAACTCAAGACCTCAGAATTGGCTAAAATGGGGAAAATTATTATCTTGTCTTGCTATCCAAACAGCAGGATCTATAATTCTCCTGCCTTTATGCACATGTGAGATGGACCGAAAAGAATCACTGACTTTCCCATATGACATTACCTTTATCTAGCCCCAGAATCTACTATTTTGGAAAACATTGCACTGTGCTTTTTCTTTGAAGCACAGATCATTTCTGTTAAAACACCATCCCATAAAATAGCAATGCATTTGGAAAGCAACTTTCCTATGATGAGTCTTCACAATAGTTATACACTTGACCCAGTATTTTCATTTCTAGGAGTTTCTCTCCTAAAAGGGAGGAAAAAATATATTTTATCAGTATATGCAATGATGTTTGTTGCGCAGTAATTAACAAAATACAAGGAAAAATGAAGTAAATATTTCAAAGGAAGAAATGGTTAAATATAGTAGTATATATCTATATGATGAACTATAAAAAAGGGGGATTGGGAAATGAAGATTTAAAATAATTTTACGAAATAAAATATTATAGTGTCATGTGAAAAAGCAAGATGAAACATATACATATTATATATACACTATATTTATGTGTTTATATTATTTTAAAAGTTCCATACACCTTTACACACACGCACAGATATTAGAATAACATGCATACACGCACAGATACTCATTGAATTTGGGTACCAATCTATTAAACTCCTAATGATTCTTTAGCTGTACAGATTAAGCCAAAACTTCTCAGTCGGTATTACTAGTGTTTCCACATTATAGTGTAGAATGCAGTATCTAGAAAGTTATTGTAGGCTTTTCATGCTTTACACTGCATTGATATTTTTTCAAAAGTGTAAAATATATTTAATTGTACCTTCCATGCTTAATAGGTCAATATTTATTAAAATTTTACCCTTTTCCATATTCTCTCTTTTCTGCTCTATGCATGCCATTATTCTCTCTTATGAATATCTCTTCTTCTGCTGTTTCTAACAAGTCATCTTTCTATGCCTACTATTTACTCATGCTTATCCAGTACATTCATCTAGAAAACCAATTTCATTAGAGTTTAGAATTATGAAGAACTCTTATCTATCCAAGTAATATAATATCAAAATACTAGAAAGATTGTCGTATTAGTTTTTTTAGTGACATATAAGTTGGTATTTGGACCTAAAATATTATACTTTTACTAAAGAAGAGTTATTTAACACCACAGTTATGTTGCTTTTTTTAAATTTTGATTTTTGAGTTCTATTGAACTAATCTACAATGAAACAATATTACTTGAGAAGTAGATTTTTGTTTGAAATAGTTTACTAATACCTATCACATTTTTGCTGTGTCACCAAATTCTCATATGAAACAACTCAGGCACAATATATCATTATACTCACACCTAAAATTTATCTACACATTTATGGGTAAGATAAATGACTTGAAAATAGTGGAACTGGAAGTAGGCTCCTAAAACCCAAAACTTTTATTTTATTTAAACTGTGGCTTAGAAAGATATTTCACTGTTTACAGTCCCACCAACAGTGTAAAAGTGTTCTGATTTCTCCACATCCTCTCCAGCACCTGTTGTTTCCTGATTTTTTAATGATGGCCATTCTAACTGGTGTGAGATGGTATCTCACTGTGGTTTTGATTTGCATTTCTCTGATGGCCAGTGATGATGAGCATTTCTTCATGTGTTTTCTGGCTGCATAAATGTCTTCTTTTGAGAAGTGTCTGTTCATGTCCTTTGCCCACTTTTTGATGGGGTTGTTTGTTTTATTCTTGTAAATTTGTTTGAGTTCATTGTAGATTCTGGATATTAGCCCTTTGTCAGATGAGTAGGTTGCAAAAATTTTCTCCCATTCTGTAGGTTGCCTGTTCACTCTGATGGTAGTTTCTTTTGCTGTGCAGAAGCTCTTTAGTTTAATGAGATCCCATTTGTCAATTTTGGCTTTTGTTGCCATTGCTTTTGGTGTTTTAGACATGAAGTCCTTGCCCACGCCTATGTCCTGAATGGTATTGCCTAGGTTTTCTTGTAGGATTTTAATGGTTTTAGGTCTAACATATAAGTCTTTAATCCATCTTGAATTAATTTTTGTATAAGGTGTAAGGAAGGGATCCAGTTTCAGCTTTCTACATATGGCTAGCCAGTTTTCCAAGCACCATTTATTAAATAGGGAATCCTTTTCCCATTGCTTGTTTTTGTCAGGTTTGTCAAAGATCAGATAGTTGTATACATGCGGCATTATTTCTGAGGGCTCTGTTCTGTTCCATTGATCTATGTCTCTGTTGTGGTACCAGTACCATGCTGTTTTGGTTACTGTAGCCTTGTAGTATAGTTTGAAGTCAGGTAGCGTGATGCCTCCAGCTTTGTTCTTTTGGCTTAGGATTGACTTGGCAATGCGGGCTCTTTTTTGGTTCCATATGAACTTTAAAGTAGTTTTTTCCAATTCTGTGAAGAAAGTCATTGGTAGCTTGATGGGGATGGCATTGAATCTATAAATTACCTTGGGCAGTATGGCCATTTTCACGATATTGATTCTTCCAACCCATGAGCATGGAATGTTCTTCCATTTGTTTGTATCCTCTTTGATTTCATTGAGCAGTGGTTTGTAGTTCTCCTTGAAGAGGTCCTTCACATCCCTTGTAAGTTGGATTCCTAGGTATTTTATTCTCTTTGAAGCAATTGTGAATGGGAGTTCACTCATGATTTGGCTCTCTGTTTGTCTGTGATTGGTGTACAAGAATGCTTGTGATTTTTGTACATTGATTTTGTATCCTGAGACTTTGCTGAAGTTGCTAATCAGCTTAAGGAGATTTTGGGCTGAGACAATGGGATTTTCTAGATATACAATCAAATGGCCATCATTAAAAAATCAGGAAACAACAGGTGCTGGAGAGGATGTGGAGAAATAGGAACACTTTTACACTGTTGGTGGGACTGTAAACTAGTTCAACCATTGTGGAAGTCAGTGTGGCGATTCCTCAGGGATCTAGAACTAGAAATACCATTTGACCCAGCCATCCCATTACTGGGTATATACCCAAAGGACTATAAATCATGCTGCTATAAAGACACATGCACACGTATGTTTATTGCGGCACTATTCACAATAGCAAAGACTTGGAACCAACCCAAATGTCCAACAACAATAGACTGGATTAAGAAAATGTGGCACATATACACCATGGAATACTATGCAGCCATAAAAAATGATGAGTTCGTGTCCTTTGTAGGGACATGGATGAAACTGGAAAACATCATTCTCAGTAAACTATCGCAAGGACAAAAAACCAAACACCGCATGTTCTCACTCATAGGTGGGAATTGAACAATGAGAACTCATGGACACAGGAAGGGGAACATCACATTCCGGGTACTGTTGTGGGGTGGGGGGTGGGGGGGGCGGGGACAGCATTAGGAGATATACCTAATGCTAAATGACGAGCTAATGGGTGCAGGAAATCAACATGGCACATGGATACATATGTAACAAACCTGCACATTGTGCACATGTACCCTAAACCTAAAGTATAATAAAAAAAAAAAAGAAAGATATTTCACTGTTTACCCTCTCTAATATTTTTGAATTTTTAAACCACTCTGTGAACTCTGAACCAAGTACTAATGATGTAAAAATATTTAAGTTATAGGTCTTAGAATCAAGACACTAGTGTTAGGTTGTGAAAAACTTAGTCTCTGGGTTTTTTTTTTTGTTCGTTTTGTTTTTTTTTTTTGTATTTCCATGTCAGCCTGTGTCCTAATATTAATGCAAATTAAATTTACTGCATTTTCAAATTGTAGGATAATTTGCATGAAAGTTGTTATATATGGGAACATGTAAAAGAGAGTCTATAAGCCTTAAAAAAAAAACACATTTTTTTCATGTTAAAGTTAGTTTCATATATGCAAACACAAATGAAGGTAGTTATACCCAGTTATAAGCACGTCCTTTACACTCTTTTCTAGAAATGAAGGGATTGGTACTAGCTTATTTTCTTTTTTTTATATTACTTCAAAACTTTAAGAAATATGAAACATTTCATGTCTGTTCCACCTTTGAAAGCTCATTTGCACTCTGTTCATTCATTCTTTCAGATACTTTTCTCTTTCTTCGACTTCTGGTATCCTGATTATACACATTTCAAAACTTGTTATATTTTTCCAAATATCTTGGATGTATTTTTCAATATTTGAGTTCTTTTTTTCTTTTGTCCTTGTGTTTCTGTTTGGAAAGTTTTTACTGGCCTATATACAAGTTCCCAGATTCTTTTCTCATTTGTATCAGTTCCACTGATGGACCTTCAAAGACATCCTTTATTTCTGTTACCTTATTTTTATCCTAGAAATTATTTTGATCTGCTCTTATAGTTTTCATCTCTAGGCTGATATTACCCATTTGATTTTTCATGTTGCCTACCCTTTTCCATTACAATCTATGCCAGAATTCCTAAGACCATCTCAGAATTGATGATTTACTAGATTTGATGATTTACTAGAAGTACTCACAGGACCTAGAAAAACTCTTATATTCATGGTTACTTTTTATTATAGTGTATTAACCAGGGTTCTCCAGAGAAACAAATAGACTAAATAGGATATATGTAATATATCCTAGGATATATCCAGGAAAGCTGGTGCCATAATTTTAGTCTAAATTTGAAGGCCTTGGAACCAGGAGGAACCAATAGTAAAAATCCCAATTCACTTCAAGAGCAGGAGAAGACTAATTTCTCAGCTCAAGCAGGCAAACAGAAAACAAGAAGGGCAAATTCTTCCTTCTTCTGCCTCTTTGTTCTATTCAGACCCTCAATGAATTGGATGGTGCCCACGCACACTGGTGAGGGAAATGTACATTTTCAGTCCACCCATTCAAACGTTAATTTCATCCAGGAACACCCTTGCCTCACAGACATACCCAGAAATGTTTAATCGGTGCACCCCATGGCACAGTCAAGTTGACACAAAACATTTTTCACCCCGTACAATGAAATAATGTAAAATAAAATTAGCAAAGGGGAAAGGCACGTCAGGAAAAGTACAGAAGAAACCGGGCACAAGCTTGCAGGTGCCTTCTTCAAGCAGAGTTGCACAGACACGCTCAATTCTTGTGTAATTAAGTGTAACAACACATAGCAAGTATTGCTAACCAGGGAGCTTACTCCTGTTCTGGCATTCAGGGTTTTTATTGCAGGTTAGTCACTTAGGTATTCAGTACCTGTGTAACTGATCTCAGCTTCTCAGAGTCCAAACTTCCAGAACAAAAACAGGCATTCACCATAGATTACATTGTTGGTATAAGCTGTCTTATCAAATTGATACAGCCTGGCCCAAGACCTCAGGCATACAAGAATACTCTTATCAGAAATATATATATATATATATATATATTCATTCCAAGTTACACAGAGCCAGGATCCTGCTAAGAGCCAGTCCTAAAGAGAGGCCCTTTTTGGGAATCTGCAGGATTTGTGCAACCTAGGCCTCATGGGTTATTATTATTATTTTTAACACAGGGCTTTGAACATATTGTTTATAGTCACTTTAAATTACTTGCCTGGTAATTCCAATTTCTGAGTCATTTTCTAGTCTGGCTCTAATGACTGCTTTGTCTCTTGAAACTGTGTCTTTTTGTTCTTTGCTTTTTGGAATGCCTTGTAATTTTTTAATCTCTTTGGATATTAAGAGATTAAAACAATTGACTATGCAACGTTTTGTGGAATCAGTTTGTCCTAAAACCTCAGCTTTGTGATGGGCTAAAAAATTTCACTAGTTTTTAGTTATTCCATCTTTCTCTTGTTTTAAGTACAGGAGGAACAACTTCTAAGATCTTTACGTGCTGAAACCAAAACCAGAAATCTATTCACTTATTTCTTAGAGAATAATTACAGTGTCAGTCCCAGAAAAACAGAAGATAGCTTACCTGGAGTTTTAGGTAGATACAAGTGGTGAAAGGAGAATTATAAATGTTGGTGAACTGAAAGAAAAAGGGATACACGACATGGAAAATGGAATAATTCTTCTTTTTCACTAATTTTTAAAGATTGGCAGGTTAAAGAAAGCCTAGTCAGAAAATTCAAATCAGGAAATAGCCGCCTGCCTAATTTCAATGTCTGGAACAGATAAAGGATTGTTGCAATTTAGCTACTAAGTTCTTCAAAGATCAACTGACTGCAATTATATTGTTTAGAATATAAATGTGTGAAAATTGATTTTTAAAAGTTAGATTTTGATCTATTATTTCTTTCATCTCTGGAAGCACTAAATGTTAACATCACTTCATTAATTCTACTTGAAAGTGTAACTTAAGATAGAAGGGAAGCTTTACATATGCATCCATACCCCCAGTGTGGAGAATCAGAGGTGACAGTGTTGCGGTGTGGACTGAAAGAGGGCTCTACCATTTTTTTAAAGTTCTTATTGGATTAGACAGCCATTCTTTCAATTTTTCTCTGAATTTTGATGCCAGAGAGATCCACATGTGTATTGGGAAACACATTGAGTTTTCTTGCACGTGTGATTTCCTAGCCAAGAATATGAATACCTTCAAAGCTCAAATCACTGTGATTTGAGCATTTCTGAAAATGGCTAATGACTGCATCTTCAATAAAAGAACAGTTACCTATTAACATAAAATAAAATGCTAGAATTGAAATTAATTGAGAAATGCCAAATGTATCTTTAAAATGTATCTAGATGGTTTTCGTTAAGGATTTAATTATCATATGGATCAATGATGGATAACAACATGTATAATCACTAATGTACTCAACCTTATAAATATATTAAAACGTAATACTACTTCATTAATGATTACTAATTATTTAATCTGTAAAAGTATTATTAGAAACTTAAATGCTGCTAATAAGCAATCTGATATACACATAGGAGCAAGAAAAACAAACCAGGGAATATATCTTTATTAATTTAAGGATAGCTTGGTGAAGGATTAGTAAAGGTAGTTATTATCTATTTGATCTTTGCTTAGGATAGAGAAAGAGGATACAAGAAGACTATAGATGACACTGATTTAGCAATATTGCTGGAGAATCAATCAGGGCAACCTTTTTTCATGTGTGTGTTTATGTGTGTTTATGTGTGTTTGTGTGTAGACACCACAAAGGTCTGTGGAGAATTAAATTGCTAACACATAAGGTTTAAATTGCAGTAAAATATCTGATTAAAGCGTACATTTTAAAGGATGTTCACAATGTGTGATTCCCTATTTAAGGGTGTGTTGGAATTGGCTTTACCTGGCTCATAATACCTGACTGATAAATTTTCAAGAAATTTTGAGGCAATTGTTAAACTTATGGTACCTTGAAATTGTCCATGGTGGGGTGATTTACATCACAGAAATCAGCAACCTCTATATATTGAGACTTTTCAGCTTTTATCCCCGTGTGTTGGCTTAGTAGGGCCCCACGGCAAATTCTCTTCTTTTGCCACACTGGTTGAACAACCAGGTACCTAGTGTCTACTAATTGAAAAGATCTCTGTGCCACTAACTAAAGGTGAAACAAGAGCTAATTTTTAGTGGTCTTAAATAAAACTGGGAAATGTTGTTTTTCACTCTTCTTCCTATGTCCTTGTTTGTAAGTCCAAATGTAACTTCCAAGTCTCTGAGCTGTATGAGGATAAAGGTTAAGCAAATAAATTATGTGTAGAATTTAGACTTTTCAAGCCCTCTTATTTTAAACATAATTTGAATTATCCTACCAATGTACAGAATTGGCATTTTTTTATGTCAAATAACTGAGAACTTATACCCGTAAGTTGCAATTGTCATTATTTCAATGTACAGCAGGTAATGTGAGGAATATTAGTTTATAAAATAAAATAAAATAAAATAAAATAAAATAAAATAAAATAAAATAAAATATGTAAGTGCAATGAAGCTCATAATTCTTAAAGAACTAATTTGTAAAATCTCATTAGAAATTAGACATGAATGAAACAAGCCAATCAATAGCATGCCCTTTATACTTATATGGAAATAATTCAAAATCAGTTGTAGTTTTCCACATGTGAATTTCAAGTCACAAATAAAGGTAAAATTTAGACTCCTAAACAATAGCTAGAATTTTAAACTTTGGAAATCTTTATGTCAGAACCCACAAACTTCAGCTTTTTATATTTTTGTCTCTAACTGTAATTGTGAGTATATTTGGTATCGGCATGCATTTTTATCATGCTCCATGTTGTTAAACATACAAGGAAATTATTTAAATTTCTACAGAGGGCTTCTGTGTTTAGGAATTGTTTCAACTCATAGTGCCAAATGTTGCAAACCATATATGTGGAATCTGTGGTGGCCAAGGCTTTTTACTTATTTTGTGTGTGTGTGTCTTTGTTAACTAAGTTAGACTACAGAATGATCCATTTTTGGATCATCAGAAATGAATGCTATGTGTCAAAACTTGATTGGGTCCTGCAGTTGAGGGAAAGGAAAAAAATCAGTGATAAGCTGCTAAAGTTATTATCTTAGAAAATCAATTATCTACTGTGAGGTAACAACAGTGAACAATTTTCTGGAAATATGAGAGAGAACAGCAGTAAGGAAGGATTAACAAAGCAGTTAGCACAGTATTGATTAGGCCTCCAACTAGCAAATTTAAGCCTGGATCTTGCTAAAAAGGAGAAAAAGTCAACTTACCCAAATAATAGTTTAATGACTATTTGATGAGAAAAATTTTGAGACATTGCATCATATTATTTGGTATAGTGCCACATAAGCTGACCACAACATAAATCAGACATACAGGAACATACCCATATACATGTTTTGATTTTTTAAATTTTTCTAATTCTAGTAATAATTTATACTGTAATAGTTGCTTAGCATAAGGAATACTTATTTTATTTAATATGTCCTCATTGTTGGTAAAAGTAAAAGAGGTAATATGATGTATCTTATGTTAATATGTAAGAAAATAGCAAACAACTACATCTCTACATACATGAAGTCTAGTGCAGAGATACATTAGGTTGGTGCAAATGTAATTGCAGTTTTTTTGCATTGTTGAAATTTGCCATTTGACATTAGAACACATTCTTAAATGAGGTTATGTTATACGTCATTTTAATATGGTTATGTTATATACCTTTTACTGCTGTTTTGGTTACTGTAGCCCTGTAATATGGTATCAAGTTGGGTAGCATGATGACTCCAGCTTTGTTCTTACACAGGAGAAAACAAAACAAACCATAGAAAGTAATTGAGGTTTTTGCATTCTTGTAATTTACCATTTGATATTGGAATACATTCTTAAGTAAATGCGGTTATATTATGCATCATTTTAATGTACATTTCTCACTTTATTTTTTGGCTTTTTTTTGGCTATTGATTTATTACTTTCTATTTATCTTATATTTATTTTGAACTATGGACATGATATACAAAAAGCAAATTTGAGCGATTTTCTTATTTGAGTACAAAATGGGTTGTAAGGCAGCAGAGACAACTCACAACATCAATAATGCATTTGGCCCAGGAACTTATAAACGTACAGTGCAGTGGTGGTTCAAGAAGTTTTGCAAAGGAGACTAGAGTTTTGAAGGTGAAGAATGTAGCGGCCGACAAGGAACAATTGAAGGCAATCATTGAAGCTGATCCTCTTAGAACTACATGAGGTTGCTGAAGAACTCAATGTCAACCATTCTATGGTCATTTAGCATTTGAAGCAAATTAGGTGAAAAAGCTTGATAAATGAGTGCCTCCTGAACTGAGTGAAAAAATCAAAAAGATGGTCATTTCAAAGTGCCATCTTCTCTAATTCTGTGCAACAACAACAAACTATTTCTCAATTGGAACGTCACGTGCGACAGTGACAACCAGCTCAGTGAGTGGTTGGGCAGAGAAGAAGCTCTAAAGCACTTCTTGAGCCAAATTTGCACCAAAAAAAGGTCATGCTCACTGTTTGGTGGTCTGCTGCAGGTTTGATCCACTACAGCTATCTGAATCCCAGTGAAACCATTACATCTGAGAATTAATTGTTTCTGAGAAGCGTGCTCAGCAAATTAGTGAGATGCACCAAAAACTAAAACACTGCATCTGGCATTGTTTAACAGAAAGGGTCCAGTTCTTCTCCATGACAATGCCTGACCACACGTCACACAACACCTCATCTGCAGTATTCACCTGACCTCTCACCAACCGACTGTCACTTCTTCAAGCATCTCGACAACTTTTTACAGGGAAAATGCTTCCACAACCATCAGGATGCAGAAAATGCTTTCTAAGAGTTCCTTGAATCCTGAAACATGGATTTTCATGCTACAGAAATAAACAAACTTCTTTCTCATTGGAAAAAAATGTGTTGATTGTAATGGCTCCTATTTCAAGTAATAAACATGTGTTTGAGCTTTGTTATAATAATTTAAAATTCATAGTCCAAAACCACAACTACTTTTGCACCAATCTATAAACAAATAAAATAATTTTATTTTTCATATTTTTGTCTTCTTGATAATGTGTTAAACATCAATCAGATAATTTTTTTCATTTATATTTTAAATTCAGGGGCACATATGCAGATTTGTTACATAGATAAACTTGTGTCATGGGGGTTTGTTGTACAGATTGTTCCCTCACCCAGGTATTAAGGCTAGTATTCATTAATTATTTTTTCTAATCCTCTCCCTCCTTCCACCTTCCACCCTCCACCCTCCAATAGTCCCAAGTGTGTGTTTTGCTTCTCTGTGTATCCATGTGTTCTCATCATTGAGCTCCCACTTACAAGTGAGTACATGTGGTATTGGTTTTCTGTTCCTGCATTAGTTTGCTAAGGATAATGGCTTCCAGCTCCATTTTTGTCCCTATAAAGAACATGATCTTGTTCTTTTTAAGGCTGTGTGGTATTCCATGGTGTATATGTACCACATTTTTTTATCCAGTCTTTTATTGATGGGCAGTTGGGTTGATTCCATGTCTTGGCTATTGTGAATAGTGCTACAATAAACATATGTGTCTATGTGCCTTTATAATAAAATGATTTATATTCCTTTGGATATATGCCCAGTAATGGGATTGCTGGGTCGAATGGGATTTTTGTCTTTAGGACTTGAGGAATTGCTACACTGTGTTCCACAGTGGTTGAATTAATTTACACTACCACCAACAGTGTACAAGCATTCCTTTTTCTCCACAACCTCACCAGCATATGTTATTTTTTTCTCTTTTTAACCATTCTGACTGTTGTGAGATGGTAAATCACTGTGCTTTCGATTTGCATTTCTCTAATGATCAGTGATGTTGAGCTGTTTTTTCATATGATCATTGGCCACACGTACATCTTCTTTTAAGAAGTGTCTGTTCATGTATTTTGCCCACTTTTTAATGGAGTTGTTTTTCTTGTGAATTTGTTAAGTTCCTTATAGATACTGAATATTAGCTTTTTTTCAGATTCATAGTTTGCAAATTTTTTCTCCCATTCTGTAGGCTGTTGGTTTAATCTCTTTTTTTTTTTTCTTTTTTTTTTTTTTTTTGAGACGGAGTCTCGCTGGAGTGCAGTGGCGCAATCTCGGCTCACTGCAAGCTCTGCCTCCCGGGTTCACGCCATTCTCCTGCCTCAGCCTTTCCGAGTAGCTGGGACTACAGGTGCCCACCACCTTGCCCGGCTAATTTTTTGTATTTTTAGTAGAGACGGGGTTTCACCGTGGTATCGATCTCCTGACCTCGTGATCTGCCTGCCTCGGCCTCCCAAAGTGCTGGGATTACAAGTGGAGCCACCATGCCCAGCCGGTTTAATCTCTTGATAGTGTCTTTTGCTGTACAGAAACTCTTTAGTTGAATTAGATCTCATTTGTCAATTTTTGTTTCTGTCGCAATTGCTTTTGGCATCTTCATCATGAAATCTTTGCCTGTACCAATGTCCAGGATGGTATTGCCTAGGTTGTCTTCCAGGATTTTTAGAGTTTTGGGTTTTACATTTAAGTCTTTAATCCATCGTGAGTTGATTTTTGTACATGGTGTAAGGAAGGGCTCCAGCTTCAATCTTCTGCATATGGCTAACCAGTTGTCTCAGCACCATTTATTGAATAGTGAATTGTTACCCATTGTTTGTATTTGTCAGGTTTGTTGAAGATCAGATAATTGTAAGTGTGCAACCTATTTTTGCATTCTCTATTTTGTTCCTTTGGTATATGTGTCTGGTTTTGTACCAGTACCATGCTTTGTTGGCTACAGTAGCCTTGTAGTATAGTATGAAGTCTGGTAGAATAATGCCTCCAGAATTGTTCTTCTTGCATAGGATTGCCTTAGCTATTCAGGTTCTTTTTTGCTTCCAAATGAGGTCTAAAATAGTTTTTTTTCTAATTCTGTGAAGAATGCCAGTGGTAATTTAATGGGAATAGCATTGAATCTACAGATTGGTTTGGACAGTGTGGCAATTTTAATGATATTGATTCTTCCTATTCATGAGCATGGAATGTTTTTTCATTTGTTTATGTCATCTCTGATTTCTTTGAGCAGTGGTTTGTTGTTCTCCTTGTCGAGATATTCCACTTCCCTTCTTAGCTGTATTCCTAGATATTTTATTCTTTTTGTGGCAATTGTGAATGGGAGTTCATTAGTCATTTGCCTCTTGGCTTGACTGTTGTTTGTGTATAGGAATGTTAGCTATTTTGCACATTGATTTTGTATCCTGAGACTTTGCTGAAGTTGCTTATTACCTTAAGAATTTTTTGAGCTGAGATGATGGAGTTTTCTAGATATAGGATCATGCCATCTTCAAAAAGGGATATTTTGACTTCCTCTCTTTCTATTTGAATGCCCTTTATTTCTTTTCCCTTGCTTGATTGCTCTGGCTTGAACTTCCAATATGATGTTGAATAGCAACAGCAAGAGAGAGCATCATTGTCTAGTGCTGGTTTTCCAAAAAAAAAAAAAAAAAAAATGCTTCCAGCTTTTGCCCATTCAGTGTGATGTTGGCTGTGGGTACGTCATAGATAGCTCTTATTATTTTGAGGCATGTTCCTTCAATATTTAGTGTATTGAGAGTTTTTAACATGAAGTAATGTTAAAAGCCTTTCTACATTAAAAAGGCTTTTAACCTTTCATTAAAAGGTAATGTTAAAAGCCTTTCTACATTAAAAGGACTTTTAACCTTTCATTAAAAGCCTTTTCTACATCTATTGTGATAATCATATGATTTTTGTCTATAGCTCTGTTTGTGTGATGAATCACATTTATTAATTGGTATATGTTGAACCAACCTTGCATTCCTGGAGTGAAGCCTACTTGAACATGGTGGATAAGTTTTCGATGTGCTGCTGGTTTCAGATTGCCAGTATTTTGTTGAGGATTTTTGCACTGATGCTCATCAAGAGTATTGGCCTAACGTTTTTTTTTTTTGTTGTATCTCTGCCAGATTTTTGTATTAGAATGATGCTGTCCTCATAGAATGAGTTAGGGAGGAGTCTTTTTTCAATTTTTTGGAATAGTTTCAGTGGGAATGGTACCAGCTCTTCTTTGTGCATCTGATAGAATTCCACTGTGAATACATCTGGTCCTGGTCTCTTTTTGGTTGCAAGGCTATTTATTACTGCCTCAACTTCAGAACTCTATTGGTCTGTTCAGACGTTCAATTTCTCACTGGTTCAATCTTGAGATAGTTTATGTTTCTAGGAATTTATTTATTTCTTTTAGATTTTCTAGTTTATGTGCACAGAGCTGTTCATATTATTCTCTGATGGTTATTTGTATTTCTGTGGGGTCAGTGGTAATATGCACTTTGTTGTTTCTAATTGTATTTATTCTCTCTTTTCTTATTAGTCTAGATAGCAGTTTATCTTAGCCATTAAAGAAAAAAGAACTCCTGGTTATGCTGATTTTTTAAATTGTTTTGTGTCTCAGTCTCCTTCAGTTCAGATCAGATATTGGTTATATATTGTCTTCTGCTACCTTTGAAGTTCAGTTTATCTTGGTTCTCCAGTTCTTTTAGTTGTAATGTTAGTTTGTTAATAGAGTTAATAGAGTTCTTTCTATTTTTTTGATGTGGGCATTTACCCTTAACACTACCTTAGATGTGTCCCAGAGATTCTAGTGTGTTGTATCTTTGTTCTCAATCATTTCAACAAACTTCTTGATTTCTGTCTTAATTTCATTATTTACTCAAAAGTCATTCAGGAGTAGGCTTTTCAATTTCCATGTAATTGTAAGGTTTTGAGAGAATTTCTTAGTCTTGAGTTCTAATGTGATTGTGCTGTGGTCTGGGAGACTTTGTTATAATTTCAGTTCTTTTGCATTTGCTGAGGAGTGTTTTATTTCTGATTATGTGATTGATTTTACAGTAAGTGCATTTGACAATGAGAAGACTGTATAATCTATTGCTTTTGGGTGTAGAGTTCTCTAGATATCTGTCAGGTCCATTTGATCCAGAGTTGAGTTCTGGTCCTGAAGATCTTTGTTGATTTTCTTTCTCAATTATCTGTCTAATATTGTCAGTGGGGTTTCAAAGTCTCCCACTATTATTGTGAGGGAGTCTAAGTCTCCTTTAAGGTCTACAATAACTTGCTTTATGAATTTGGGTACTCCTATGTTGAGTACATGTATATTTAAGATGGTTAGATCTTCTTGTTGAATTGAACCCTTTACCATTATGTAATGCCCTTCTTTGTCTTTTTTGATCTTTGTTGGATTAAAGTTTGTTTTGTCAGAAACTAGTATTGCAACAATGATATGGTCTGGCCTTCTGTCCCCGCCCCAAATCTCATCTCAAATTCTATCCCCCATGTATCTAGGAAAAGACCTGATGGGAGATGATTGGATTCAGTGGATGCCACCTGCTGTTCTCATGATGGTAAAGGAGTTCTGACAAAATCTGATGGCTTTAAAAATGGCAGATTTATTTTTTCCTGCACTCTTTCTCTCTCTCCTGCTGCTGCTGTGTTCTTTGCTCTGTGCCTTGCTTCCCTTCACCTTTTGCCATGATTGTTAAGTTTCTGGAGGCCTCCTTAGCCATGTGGAACTGTGAGTCAAACCTCTTTTGTATATAAATTATCCAGTCTCAAGTAGTATCTTTATAGCAGTGTGAAATGGAATAATACAGATAATTGGTACCAAGGTAGTGGGGGGTTGTTATAAAGATAACCTGAAAATGTGGACACAACTTTGGAACTGGGTAACAGGCAGAGGTTAAAACAGTTTGGACGGCTCAGAAGAAGATAGAAAGATGTGAGAAAGTTTGAAACTTCCTAGAGACTTGTTGAATGGTTTTAACCAAAATGTTGATAGTGATATGGACAATGAAGTCCAGGCTGAGGTACTCTCAGATGGACATGAGGAACTTCTTGGAAATTGGAGCAAATGTCACTCTTGCTGTGTTTTAGAGAAGAGACTGGTGGCCTTTTGCCCCTGCCCTAGAGTTCTATGGAACTTCCAACTTGAAGAGAAGATTTAGGGTATCTTGAAAAAGAAATTTCTAAGCAACAAAACATTCAAGAGGTGACTTGGCGTTTCCTGAAGGCATAGTAACACGTGTTTACAAAGAGATTATTTGGAATTTAAATTTATGTTTAAAATGAAAGCAGACCATAAAGGTTTGGAAAATTTGCAGCCTGGTCATGTGGTAGAAAAGAAAAACCCATCTACTGTGGAGAAATTCAAGATAGCTGCAGAAATTTGCATAAGTAATGAGCAGCTGAATGTTAATTGACAAGACAATAGAAAAAATGTCTCCAGGGCCTATCAGAGACCTTCATGGCAGCCCTCCAATCACAGGCCTGCAGGCCTAGGAAACAAAAATAATTTCATGGGCCATGCCCAGGGCCTAGCTTCTCTGTTCAGCCTTGGAACTTGGTGACGTATTTCCTAGCTGTTCCAGACCTAGCCATGGCTAAAAGGGGCCAAAGTGTAACTTGGGCCATTGCTTCAGAGGGTGCAAGCCCCAAACCTTGGTGATTCCTATGTGATGTTGGATCTGCGGGTGTGTAGAAGATAATAGTTGAGTTTTGGGAACCCCCACCTAGACTTCAGAGACTGTATGGAAATGCATGGATGTCCAGGCATCAGTCTGCTGCAGGGCTGGAGCCCTCATGGTGAACCTCTGCTAGGTCAGTATGGAAAGAAAATATAGTGTTGGAATTGCCAAAAAGAGTCATCACTGGGGAACTGCCTATGGAGCTGTGAGAAGAGGGCCACCATCTTCCAGACCACAGAAAGTAAGATCTGCCACCAGCTTGCACAGTGTGCCTAGAAAAGTCACAGGCTCTTAACACCAGCATACGAAAGCAGCCACAGTGGCTGCACGCTGCAGAGACACAGGGTGAAGCAGCCCAAGTTCTTGGGAGTCAACCTCTTGTATCACCATGCCTTGGATATGAGACATGTTGTCAAATAAGATCATTTCAGAGCTTTAAGATTTAATGCCAACCATGCTGTGTTTCAGACTTGTATGGGGCATGTGACCCCTTTATTTTGTGCAATTTCTTCCATTTTAAGTTGGGACGTTTATCCAATGCCTGTAACCCCAAGCTAGTTACTTGGAAATAATTGTTTTTGATTTTGCAGGCTCATAGGCAGAAGGAAATTTCCCTGTCTCAGATGAGACTTTTGACTTGGACTTTTGAGTTAATACTGGAATAAGTTAAGATTTTGGGAGACTATTGGGAAGGCATAATTGGTTTTTGGTAGGGGTTGGGGCAGAATAATATGGTTTGGCTCCATGTCCCCACTAAAGTCTCATCTCAAATTCTATTCCCCATGTGTAGAAGCAGAGACCTGGTGGGAGGTGAATGGATCATGGGAGCAGTTTCCCCCATGATGTTCTCATGATAGTGAGGGAGTTCTCATGAGATATGATGGTTTTAAAAGTGGCAGTTTTTTCCTGTGCACTCTCTCCTGCTGCCATGTAAAATGTGCCTTGCTACCCATTTTCCTCCACCATAATTGTAAGTTTTCTGAGGCCTCCCAAGCATACAGAATTTTGAGTCAATTTAACCTCTTTTGTTTATAAATTACCCAGTCTCAAGTAGTATCTTTATAGCAGTGTGAAAATGTGCTAATACACAATTCCTCCATTTTTCCTTTCCCATTTGCTTGGTAATTTTTCTTCATGTGTTTAGTTTGAGGCTACGTGTGTTGTGGCATGTGAGACAGATCTCTTGAAGAGAGGACACCAATAGGTCTTGGTTCTTTATCCAGTCTGCCACTCTATGTCTTTTAATTATGGCATTTAGCCCCTTTACATTTGAAGTTAGTATTGGTATGTGTGGATTTGATCCTGTCATCATGATGCCAGCTGGTTATTTTGTAGACTTGTTTATGTGGTTACTTTATAGGGTCACTGGTTTGTGTAATTCATTGTGTTTTGTAGTGGCTGGTAACAGATTTTCCTTCCTATATTTAGTGCTTTCTTCAGGAACTCATGTAAGGCATGTCTGATGGTTACTAATTTCTTTAGCATTTGCTTATCTGAAAAGGACCTTCTTTCTCCTTTGCTTATGAAGCTTAGTTTGGCCAGATATAAAATTCTGGGCTGGAATTTCTTTTCTTAGGAATGTTGACTAATGGCCTCCAATTTCTTCTGGCATGTACAGTTTCCACTGAGAAGTCTGTTGTTAGTCTAATGGGCTTCCTTTTGTAGGTGACCTGGCCTTTCTCTCTGGCTGCCCTTAACATGTTTTCTTTCATTTCAACCTTGGAGAATCTGATCATTATGTATCTTGGGTTTGATCTTCTCTTGGAGTATCTTACTGGGGTCATCTGCATTTCCTGAATTTGAATGTTGGCTTATCTAGTTAGGTTGGAGAAGTTCTCATAAATGATATCCTGAACTATGTTTTTCAAATTGGTTTCATTCTTTCCATCTCTTTCAGGTACACCAATCAATCATAGATTCAGTCTCCACATATTCCCATATTTTGTAAAGATTTTGTTCATTCCTTTTCATTCTTTTTCCTCTATTCTTGACTCTCCATCTTATCTAAGAAAGACAGTCTTCAAGCTCTGACAGTCTTTCCTCTGCTTGGTCTATTCTGGTAGTAATACTTGTGATTACATTATGAAATACTTGTATTGTGTTTTTCAGCTCTGTCAGATCAGTTATGTTCTTTTCTATCCTGGCTATTATGTTTTTCATCTCCTGCAATGTTTTGTCATGATGTTTAGCTTCCTTGCATTGAGTTAGAATGTGCTCTTTTTGCTCAGTGAAGATCTTTTTTATCTACATTCTGAAGTCTACTTCTGTCATTTCAGCCATCTCAGTCTCAGCCCAGTTCCAAACCCCTGCTGGAGAGGTGATATGGTGATTTGGAGGAGAGGGCACTTTGGCTATTTGAGTTTTTAACACTTTTGTGCTAATTGTTTCTCATCTTTGTGGAATTATCTACCTTTGTTCTTTGAGGTTGCTGACCTTTGGATAAGGCTTTTGTTTTTGCATTTTGTTTTGTTTCTTTTAACAGTTTGATCACTTTTCCTTAGGGTTGTGGGGGTTTTCTGGCTGCCTGCTCCGGTCCCTAGTCACCGTGGATTTTTCAGGGCCTGGAGGTATCATTAGCAAAACAGCAACATTGCAGCTTGCCATTTCTGCTGGAAGGTCCATCCCAGGTGGGTAAAGACCTGTTGCCAACCTGAACACATCTGTAGAAGGTGGCTTGAAACTCCTCTAGGGAAGTCCCATGCAGTCAGGAGAAATAGGATTGGAGATTTACTTAAAGAAGCAGTCTAGCCATGCTTTTGTAGAGCAGCTGTCCTGTGTTGGGGTACTGCTTCTGCCCTCATTGGCTTGGGCTCTCCAAAGCATGGAGGCTAGAATGACTAAGTTGCCAAAACAACAAAAATGGCAACCTACCTCTTCCTCTAGGAGCGCTGTCCAAGGAAGTTTACAAACCTCTGTCAGCTAGAGAACACTGGCAGGCCCCAGGGGAAATCTCGCCTGGTAAGTGGGATCCACTTAAGGGAGCAGTCTGTCCACACTTTCATAGAGCAGCTGTGTCATGCTGGGTTACCACTTCTTCAGTCATCTTGGGCTCTCTAAAGCCCACAGGCTGGAACAATTGTCACCAAAACAGCAAAGATGATGGTGTACCCCTCCCATTGGGCACTCCATCCCAGGGAGAAATAAAACCGGTTGGGTTTCATACAATATGGATAGGGGTGGCTGGAGGCCTTGGTTTGGAGGTCCCACTCAAGGATGAGGAATGGATCAGAATCCCACTTAAAGAAGCAGTCTGGTCACATTTTGGTAGAGCAGCTGTACTGTGCTGGGGGATCCTTTCTGTCCCTTGTCTATTTGGAATCTCTGAAGCCTGCAAGCTGGAATCTCTGAAGCCTGCAAGCCTGCAAGTTGAGTAGTCCAAACAATAAAGATGGCAGCCCACCCCTGTCCCATCCCAGGAGGGTGCAACACTGTTGCTGAGGGCTGGCTAGTATACCAAGCCAGTGGGTCTTATCCTGTGAGCGCCATGGAAGTGGGGCCCTCAGAACAATGCTCCCCATTCCCCATGGGATGAGCCCTCTTCCCAGGGGTACATACGGAGGTCCAACCTCCTACCTTGCCTGTGTTGCTCACCTTTGCCAGGAATACTGGAGCCTGAGGATATAAAGCTCTTGGATTTCTGTGCATTCCTGAGTGTCCACTCTGTCAAGACTTCACACAGCTCTGTGTGTCCGAGGGAAGGCCCTGGTGGAGTGGGTTCACGAGATCTCCTGACCTGAGGGTTGCGAAGGTCCATGGGAGAAGCATGGTTTCTCAGGGTTGCACATTCACTCACCGCTTCCCATGGGGGAGGTTCCCCTGGCTCTCTGTTGCTTCTTGGTGGGCCGTCACCCTGCCCTGCCTTTCTCCATTCTCCTTGGGTCATGCTGTTCCCTAATGGGTCCCAATGCAAGTACCTGCATGTTTCAGTTAAAGGTGCTGTATTTCCACACCCCTTTCATTTCTCTCCATGAGAGCCATGCAAGGTAGCTGCTTCTAGGCAGTCCTCTTGGCCCAACCACTACAGATAAATATTAACAAGTCATACAATGAACT
The DNA here is from genome assembly GCF_009828535.3 of Hylobates moloch. NCBI lineage: Eukaryota > Metazoa > Chordata > Mammalia > Primates > Hylobatidae > Hylobates > Hylobates moloch. Next base: position 70,419,927 of record NW_026652277.1, read on the forward strand.
TTTAGGAGCATAAACAGTGCAACAGAGACAAATAAATTCTTGTAACTTATATAAACTTTAAAATAGTGAGATTTTTGGACGTCTGTCAGAAAGCTTATTTCCAGGAGAAAAAAGGGAATAATAAACATTAAAAACACAGAGAAAGATTGGTATAGATGAATCTTTTACTCTACTTTAAAATTTCTGACAGTCTTACATTTGAGAGACTTACTTAAGGGTTTAACTTATCATTAGTCAAAATATCAAGAATGATGCTATGAAGCAATAAATGAAATAAAACAGCAATACTTCTGTAAGTTCCTAAAATAGTAAAACTGAAAGCAAATAGTTTAAAGAAATTAAAAGAAATGTAGGTACACATGTATACATGTGTTTGTGCAGTGCTACTTGCAATATGAATGATAGAGGATCATTGTTCAATGAACACAATGAAGTGTTTCTGAGTAAATAAAATAAATGCACATGCACATTAGTCAAAATTCTGTTTGTGATGGGTTTTTTTTTTTTTTTTTTTTTTTTCACAGGGTTTCACTCTGTTGCCCAGACTGGAGTGCAGTGGCACACGATCTTAGCTCACCACAACCTCCACTTTCCAGGCTCAAGCAGTTCTCCTGCCTCAGCCTCCTAAGTAGCTGGGATTACAGGCATGTGCCACTACCATCCAGCTAATGTTTTTTATTTTATTAGGGACGGGATTTTGCCATGTTGGCCAGGCTGGTCTCGAACTCCTGACCTCAAATGATCCACCCACCTTGGCCTCCTAAATGTGTTGGTTAAATTGATGAAGAGAAACTGAAGTTTATGTTTTGATATACTTCATGAACAGCTTGGCATCTTTAATGTTAAATGTTTTTAATTTTAATATTAAAATGTTAATAAGTACAAAGTCAGAGTTAGGGTTTTAATCCATTTGGTTTTCATATGCATATACATCATGGTTTTCAAAGTCCTAAAAATGTGCTTATGTTATTCCAAGGGTATCTCAATCTACATCCTTTTTCTTTTTAACCTTAAGTTTCCTTCCAACAAATTTCACTTTCAAAATCAAACCTTCATAACTTGAAGATAAAAGCAAACAAACAAAAGTAATTGTCAAGTTTGATTGAAGGTATATAGTTGCATTTCATATTATACCAATATAGTGCCTGGATAGCTGTATTTTTTTAAATATATACTGCTACTGATAGTTATGTGTCAGCTTGATAAATGAGTTGTGTGGAACTTGTCTGCCTTCCAGCATTTTACTTTGACTTGTTTTTATTTGGGATTTCTTTGCCAATCAATAATTTTCACTCTAGCATTTTAGTTTATACATTATCAAATAAAAACTAAAGACTTCTGGACAGATATACTACAAAGATTTAGCACTATAGTCACATTCATGTTTGTGGAACTTAGAAGCAAATTTCTATTTAATATTTGAACTATGACCTCTTCATTGATAAAGAGGTAAAGCTTTATAGAAGCCAGGACTATGATACATAGTCATACCATTAAGCTTAGCTGTTTAGAGGTAGTTTTTCACATAAACAATCTTGCTTCATGTTTTATAAGTATCCCAGGAAAAGAAAATATAATTGGGTAACAAATAATCAAGAAATAAAGACAAATCTACAAGGGTTATGTTTCATGTTTTTATAAACACATATTTGCATAACTAGTTGAATGCTAACTAGAAATTTCCCATTTCATCTCTTGGCATTAAATTCATATTATGAAAGACATGTACTGATTATATCATCTTTAATAAATCATTATGAACAGGATAAAAATCCTGTAAATTTTACTGGCAATATTTATATTAAGCAACCCGAAGTGTGCAAATGAATAAATTAATCAAATTGCTTCACACAATTCATTTGTTTAATAAAAGTTGATTTGTATTGTTTTTGTTCAGGCTTGGTCACTAATTACAGTATAGTTAATTTTTTGGTGATTGATTTATTTAACTTATAAATTTGCCTAGGATCAAGATGGATTGATATATGAAATGAAGAATGTAAGACAAAATATATACATTTCAATATAAGGTAATAGCCACTCTTAATTATCCAAAAAGAAGAAAATGAAAAACATAGAATACATGACAAAATTACAGTAATCATATCATAATATTGAAACAATAACACAATTCAGAATATTTTTAAATGTCCCAACCTAGATTTGTTAAACTTTTTGAATTAATTGCTAAGAAGTTTCAAAAGTTCATTTCCAGTAATGCTCAGGTCTCAATGAATATTGAATTCTCTTTTGTTTTTCTAATTGTAGTGTTCATTCATTTAACAACTATGCATTGAGCACAGGCTGCATATAAAATAGTGTACTAAAGTTTTATTATAGAATTTTTTATGAAATAGAAATGCCACCTCATCATCAAAGTTTGTAAGCTCAATATGAATTGTAGGTACCAGAAATGAAGCAGTACTTTCAAGTGGTATTCATTTAGAAGGTAACTAAAAAAGAATACAAAAGCTGATATTGAATCATGTCTGCCAGTCTTAGAAAATATTAAAGTACTAGATAGAAGAATGAATGAGTGGTAGGTTTCGGTGCAGTGGGTATGATGTGAAATTGAATTTAGACAGCATAAGTTCAAGGTGATTGAAAATCAATCAAAGAGAAATAACAAAAAATAGCATTATGAAACATTTTTTAATGATGTGTTACCTGTTATGTGGCATTTCCATAATGAGCATTGAATGGTATATGTCATGTAATCAAATACTTCATTTTTAGTATTTAGGATAGACTGGAAATTTACTGGCTTAGAACTGGACACATCATTTTCCATTGAATACATCTGTATCATTATGCCTCTATCAAATAGATAAAAAATAAAATTGTTCTTGTTAATGGAAATTTGGTCCTGTACTCTCATGTACTTAATCTCACTACTTATTCATGTAATAGTGTCTGTGTATCTGTAAAATAAGGCAAAATATATTCTATTAAGACAGATGGCTGGCCAAGACAATCTAATGAGTTTCCTGTATTTGCAGCTATTTCTCCATATCAGAAATAATATGACTGCATAGAAAAGGTTTCTTTCTGGTTAGTTCTTCACCTTTTTTTTTTCACTAACTGCAGTCTCTTAAAAGAGAATGAGTTGAACATGATTTCTTTAAATGGAAAGTTGTATTAGCTTCTAAATTTAAAAAGTCTAGAGTAACAATAGATTTTGACAAATATTCATGTGTCAAATTATAATTGGACCCTCACAGATACTCTGCTAGAACCAGGCATTTTGAGTGCATGAAATAAAATAAACATATAATACACATTTCACTGTTGCATAAAGTGTCAAAACAGAGGTTCATATTTATATGTCATCTCGGAGCACCTTAAACTGCTAACTTTCAGGATCTTAATTAGAGATGCAAAGCAGACAATTCATTTATTTTATTATTTTGTAGAAACCACTAGTATATTTAGCATCAGGAAAAATCTCAGAAAAGCTAAAAATTAAATTAAATTAAAGACAAATATGTTTATAAAAATAAAAATGGCTGCCAAATAATGCATTTCTATAGCATGTTTACAATTCAAAACCCATCACATAAATATGAGTTCTACAAATGTAACCCCATGAATTAAAACAGATAAAAACAGTTTTGTCAACTGACTGGTGATTAGCACTTCTAAAAAATATTGAGCAATTTTGATAAATTTTTGATGAAATAAAACTGAATTATTAACAAATGATATCTTTCTGATAAATTTATTTTTTGTTTAAAGGCATAAATTAATAATTATTTAAAATTATTTCCCACTGAGTATCTTGATTTAATTTATTCTGGCAAAATAAATACATAATTAATGATTTTTGAAAACTAATCCTCATAATTTATATAGAAAGTAAATTATAAGATCTTCTCTTACAGATCTTAGGAACTATCCAGCCAAACTAAATCAAACTTGTATTATTATTTGAATCTAGACTTTTGTCAACAATTGCCATTTTAGTGCATTTTGTGTTGCTGTAATAGGATACCTAAAGCTCGGTAACTTATAAAGAAAAGAGGTTTATTTGGTTCATGGTTCTGCAGGCTGGGATGTGAACGTAAAAGCATGATGTGGGCATCTGCTTGGCTTCTTGTGAGGGCCATGTGCTGGGTCAAAATATGTTAAAGAAGGTCAAAGGGGAAGCACATATGTGCAAAAGTCAAAACCTGAAGGGCATCCTGGCTTCCTAACAACCCTCTATGGGAACCAATCCATTTCCCTGAGAAATGAACCCATGTCACCAGAATGAGAACTCCTAGCTTATTACTGCAAGAAGGGCACCAAGCCATTCAAGAGAGATCTGCCCCCATAATTCAAACACCTCCCATTGGCCTCACCTCTCAACACTGCCACATTGGGGATCAAATTTCAAAACGAGTTTTGGTGAAGACAAACTCACACTGTATCCAAACTATTGTAAATGCTTATCACAGAATGACAGAAATGCATGTGGTTTAGTGGTTCTCTGCTGTACTAAGAAGGTAAGTGTGTGTGTGTGCATGTGTGTGTGTGTGTGTGTTTTAGCGATGGGTCTTTGTCACTAGGCTAGAATGCAGTTGTGCAGTCATAGCTCAATGCAGCTTTGAACTCCTGGGGTGAAGGGATCCTCTCACTTCAGCCTCCTGAGTAACTGCAACAATAGGTAAATGCCACCACGAATGTGTATTATTAAATATTTAACAGCTAAAAATTGAAATACGTTTTCCCTAGTAATAGTTAAATTTGTAAAAATAAAGCAAAGCAGCTTATTTTGTTTAGTTTTAAGCTAAATACAAATCTGGCATTTTTGAAAGAAATAAAGCATTTGCTGGTAGTGCTATTACCCAAAAGAATTGATACTTGGGATATCTTGTTACTTAGAATAAAAGCTACACCTAGAAATATAATTCATAAGAGCTATATGATAATATTTGGCCAAGAAAATAGTTCAAAGATGCATGTTTACATTCATGTAAAGAAAAATACCAAGAAAGTAGAAGTGAAGTGTGGTCATTAGGGGACTGGAGTTGCAAAGGGCAAAATATGTGAACCAGGAAAAAGTAAGATGCTTTGAGGAATGAGGTGAATCAAGCATCAGTAAGAAGATATGAGGCCAATTATTTCTGACAAGAAGTAGTAGAGCAAAAGGTACACTTCAGGGAAAGAGAATCAGTCCTCAGAACGGCATCTCTTTCATTAAAGTAGTTGTATGTGTCTTGGTTATGCGTTAGCGTGCCATTTAGCACAATATCCTCTTATTATTTTGTTGTAGGATTTAATGAGAACTTACCACCTCCTTGTTATGTACGTATTAATTACATGTCACACATGCATCATCTTATGGCAGAACTGTGGCTAGAAAAGTCTAAGGCTTATTTAGGTAACTCTGTAGTTTGACCAGAGAGACCTATCATTAGGAGGTAGAAATATATTACTTGGTTGTAGATTTTCAAATACTACACATTTAATTATGAAATAAACCTTCTACCTTCATTCCCTAAATGGAAGGAAGCAGTGGTTTATATAATGGTGACTATGTACAATATTGAAGTTAATCTAAAATTGGTGAGTAAGGGAATTGGATTCATTTTCTGGTGGGGTGATAGTGGGTTTTGATTTGTTTTAGTTTGTTTGAAGTTCTTGGAAAGCAGGATTTTTAGCAAGCAGAAAATTTGTGCTTCTAAGACAGAACTTCAACCTACTTGTTTTGGAGTCCCGAATGCATAAATAACAATAAAATATAATTTTTAGCTAACTTTGTATAAATCTGTATGCTATTATAAATACTCCAGATAGTCTTTTATTCTGATCTCCAGGGGCAAGGATTTTAGTATCTATAGTATATATTTAGTTACTGATGATGAAGTTGAAACCAGTTGAGATCAATTTCTGCATGAAGAAGTACAGAAAAGGAGATGACTAGATTTTGGTCAAGTGGGGACAAGATCACGTATGCTATAATGAATTGTATTGGTTTTATGTGCCAGATATTAAGGTAGACTAATTATGAAGACAATAGGCAAACAGTGCTTGGATTCCTAAAATAGATTTTCCCTGAGTATAGAGGGGAAGAAATTGCTTTTCTTTAAGTGTAAGGAAAAGAATATCAAGTTAAACTACCAGAAACAAAATATAAAATTCCACGAAACTAATAAATTTCCAGATATTTTTAGTTTTAGCAAGCACATTTCTATTTAAATTTGAGGTAACTCAATGTATCACAGCAAGTATAAGGAACGAAGACATCAAAGAATCTCTGGACATATTTTGATTTCTTCGAAATATACACAAAGTTTTCAGAGGTGTGGTAAAAGTAAGTGCATTAGGTTGCAAATGCTGATCCATGTTCTTGTTGTAGATTTTCTATTGTCTTAGTGGATCTTAGTAGATCCTAAATGTTATAGGTTGTAAGAATCAGATCCCTGTATCTTTAAAATCTAGTAAATTAGTGTGAGTCTAAAGGAATATGCCCAAATATTATAATTTTTATGGTCTCTTTAATATTCCATTTTCCACTTACCTCTTTAACGTTTCCAAAATCAACATTGTGTCCCTTAATGTCTTATAAAGTCTAATTTGTTAACAGATGATTCCTGAAAAGGTAGCACAGAAATAAAATATCAGAGTAAAGGGATAGTTGGCACTGACAGTAATAAAATGAGAAGCCTGCTGGTCAATAAAGCTTTATAATATTTTATTTATTTTTATTACAAAATAGGACTGTAAATCCAAAGAGATGTTGAAATGCCAAATGAAGAAGTACAAGAAGGTTGTATCCAGAAATTTATCGAGAGCCTAAATCTCAAACTTGAAGAAGTAGTAAACTTTGCCCACGGAAATGTGAAGCTTCGTGGAAGCACTGTTAGGTAGGAAGCAATGTTTCCCCTATAGACTAACCTGTGTACCGTGCTCTTGGTTACAGACGACAGCACATTATTTCTTCTCTCAAAGTCTTGTAGTCTGTGGGACAACCCTGTAGTGAACCATTCTGATAACTTAGGTAAGATTAATTAATACTCAGAGTTTCATGTGCTTAGTCAGGAATGTTTTAGTTTACAGGATCATATATAGCTACACCCTGTGCTGGAAAAAAAGGCTCAATTTTGACAGTTTCTTTTGAGAACTCCAGAGAAACCAAGCAGATGCCAGCATTGTGCTTCCTGTACAGCCCACACAACCATGAGCCAGTTAAACCTCTTTTCTTTAAAATATTGCCCAGTCTCAGTAATTTCTTTTCAGCAATGTGAGAACAGATTAATATAGACATTTTATTGATTTAGGCCACTGTGTTTTCTATTTTGCAGCCTGTATGAATAAATAAAAGACTATTTGGGTCCATATATATATAGTGAATTTAATACACTTGTCTCTAAATGTTGAACTGCACAAGAGGTGGTAACAATAGCAACTAAACTGGACTAGAGTCATATATGTATACAGATATTGAATAGATTTGAAATCTTGTTTTGTATCCTCGTAAAATAGCCAAGAAGGAGGTTGGTGATAATGGAACTGAATACTGGACAGATTATCACTACAATGATTTAGGTTCAAACCAATAAAAGGACCCTGTTTTATGGTAGAAGGTGGGAATCTTGGTCACAATAACAGGACTGACATCCATATGTTACAGTTGGTCTAAGATATTGCACCTATAAATATCATTAATTTTTGACTAGGTCTGACTCACCTAAACATCAAGATATGTACATACCCCACTAGACTTTTCTAAATTACTTTTTGAAAAGAAGTAGCAAACACTAGCTGTGGCTAATGATAACCTCAGTGGTAGAGATTCAGGCAAATCATAAAATCAAAAAAGGGAGCAAGACCATAAAGAGACATGAATAGGCCAGCACGGTGGCACAAGCCTGTAATCCCAGATCTTTGGGAGACCAAGATGGGAGGATCACTTGAGATCAGGAGTTTGAGACCAGCCTGGCCAACCTGGTGAAACCTTGTCTCTACTAAAAATGTAAAAATTAGCTGGGCGTGGTGGTGTGCACCTGTAATCTTAGCTACTTGGGAGACTGAGGCAGGAGAATCCTTTGAACTCAGAAGCAGAGGTTGCAGTGAGCTGAGATCATGCCAGTCCTCTCCAGCCTAGGCGACAGAGGGAGACTCCATCTAAAAAACAAAAAAAAGAAGAGACATGAATCATGAATACTTTGGTCTTAACCCCCACAGGGTTTATGTTCCCCACAAAGAAGCTTTGCTCCAGAGAATGCCCTTGTAAACTTCTGCTAAGCATACCAATCTTTAGGATGGTAGCAGAGCTTTTAGTAGAACTTAGAAGTCAAAGCAAGTTTTATCAGCAATACCTTATGCCAAACACAAAGTTCTTGGCCTGCTGATTTGCAAATTTATCAGTATTTGTTAAATTAACATTTCACTACACTTGTAATCTGTATTTAAAATTGTCATGTTTTCTGTTCTTGGGCTTTGTTTGTTTGGATAGAGTAATCTATGTCTCATCTCAAATTTTCTTTCAATTATACACACAGGCAGTTTGTAAGCACATGAAAATAATTCAGTAATTGACAATTCATAAACAGGAGACCAAGTCGTATCTCTCATTCTGGATGCTGTTTTGTCTTAAGTGGAATGGAATTTTAATCACTCATGAAAAAGTTATATGTTGTTTGATCCATCTGCTTCTTCAATCTTCTCTTAATTAGTAATCACATTTAGATCATTAATGCAGAGATTATCCCTTTTGTGCGTTTATCATATACATATATTTAAATGTTCATATATGTATTCATTATATAAATAATAAAATAAAACATCATATTATCACAGATAATAACAGAGATATTATCCCATAAATATCTATTTGTGTGACCGTCCTGGTTTGGCTGCTGTTTAGACTGGTGGTTATCATGAAAAAATTAGTTAACCCCATCAAAGCATCAATTTTTTTCATATCTAAAATTAGCACAATGATGCTCAATTTTTAAGACTGTTATAGAAAGTAACACAATTAATGCTTATACAATTTCTAGTTTAGTGTCTGCTATAATCTGAATGTTCCTATTTACCTCTAATTCTTATGTTAAAATTTTAACCCTCAAATTGATGTTATTAGGAGGTGGGGCCTCTGGGTGGCAATTAAGTCTTTAGGGTAGAGTTCACACGTGTGGGATTAGTGAACTTATAAAAGAGGTCGTAGAAAAACCCCTAGTCTCTCTTACCTTGTGAGGTTACATAGAAGACAAGCTCTCATCCTAAACAAAAAATTGCCTTTGTCTTGAACTTCTCAGCCTATAGAACAATTGCTCTCTCTTTTTTTGTTGTTGTTGTTTGTTTGTTTTGTTTTGTTTTGTTTTGTTTTGTTTTGTTTTGTTTTGTTTGAGATGGAGTTTCACTCTTGTTGCCCAGGCTGGAGTGCAATGGCATGATTTTGGCTCACTGCAACCTCCGCCTCCCGGGTTAAAGTGATTCTTCTCCCTCGGCCTCCCAATTAGCTAGGATTGCAGGCATGCAACACCACGCCTGGCTAATTTTGTATTTTTTCTAGAGATGTGGCTTCACCATGTTGGTCAAGCTGGTCGCGACTTCCTGACCTCAGGCAATCTACCCGCCTTGGCCTCCCAAAGTGCTAGAATTACAGGCATGAGCCACCACGCCTGGCCAATTTCTGTTTTTGTAAGCTACCCAGTTTATGTTTTTTGTTTACGGAAGCCCAAACTGAATAAGGCAATGTGTAATCAGGATAACCAGTAAAGTGAATTCCATAAACTTTGTATTTCTTATATGCGTATGTATGTGCTTATATCTGTGTGTGTGTGTGTGTGTGTGTGTGTGTGTGTCTGTGTTTACATATCAAAACTGAGATAGTAAACTGGGCTTCTGACTTAAGCATCACCCTTCTTTAGGATTAAGCAAGGTAAGGGTTTGCATCCTGTACTTGATTATTTACTGATACCCCAGAGCTGAGTTTCGTCTTTGGTATTCAGACAAAATTTATCACTCGGTACCTGATTAATTTTTGTCCTTTGGAATTATAAATAGACAAATGTGTATATCAATCTCACCTGTGATAATGTCGTGTGTGGAAAATAATCCTGGGATCATATATGGTAAATCCTATTTAATCAATGTAATCTCAATACTGTGAAGAAGATTTCATACTGAGTATTCATCTTAAAATATATATTAACATTATATACAACAATTTGAAAAATCTCCTCATATTCTTTATATATTCAACTTCTGTAATTAGTTGATATGTACACATAAATAACTATACACATAGAACATGGAGTATAGATAAACATTAAATGTGAAAATTCTTTAGTTTACAACCAAACTAATACAGAAATTTCAAATATTTTTTAAAAAGGGAAATATATTGTAAAACAATTATTAAACAGTATACTATTTATATATGCCTAAAATAAAAATATGTCTATAAGATTATTTAATTTTTAACTCTGAATATCAAGAAAGACTAGCAATTATAATTTAGTATAACTCTATTTTTGTAAAGTTGTGTGGTATGTCAGCATTCATGACTTCAAAATAACTCAGAAACAATTATTTAAGTGATGTATTTCCATGTAGCTATAGCTATTTAATGGAAAATTCTATGTGTGAACTCTACAGTTTATAAGAATGTTGAGTTTCTACACATTCATAATTTTAAAATCTCTAATACTGAAACAGGAAAAACTCCCTTATCCCCCTCGCAGGTCATGTAATGAGGGTGTGACTTGCTTCTCTGGTGCCCCACTGCTCAAACCTCTAGGGGGGGCAAGCAGATGGGCAGGCTGTGGGCGCCGACCCCATGGCAGTGTCTAGGGGTGATGTTTACAGCTGAACTCCCAGCCGGCATGTGTCACAGGGTGCTCTTTTAGTTTAGCTGTCCATAGGCAGCTTGTATTAGTCAGCTCAATTAGAACCCCTACCTTATTACAAGGACAGAGGGCTTTCTGTATCTCAGAGTTTCTTGCCTTGGTGTACTGGAAGAATCAGATCACACGTGGGCTTGGAGAATGAGTGCAAGGTTTTTTTGAGTGGAAGTAGCTCTCAACAGATGGGGGAGCCAGAAGGGAGATGGAGAGAAAAGGTGGTTTTTCCCTCTGAAATTGGGTTGTTCAGTGTCAGGCTCTCCTCTGACTGCCCTGGCCTAATTCCACATCATTCTGCCGGTTGATGACCTGCTGGTGTCTGCTGGTGCCTGTCGGTGTGCTCTTAGGCCAGTGCATTCCTCTCCACATCCAATTGCTTGTGTCTTCTTACACCAATGTGCTCCTCTTGACATACAGTCACTTGTGTGCATGCCCGCTAGTGTCTTGTGACAGGCCAGGGTGGTTTAAGAATTGCAGCAATTGGGTACGAAAACAGAAATGTCTGTCTTCACCTAGGTCCATAGGCACAGGCCTGGGGGTGGAGCCCTAGCCAGAGACCACACCCTTCCCTTCCCAGCACTTCCCTGACCCCTCCTGTATTATATGCCCCTTCTGAATGGGTACATCTAACTGCCATTAGAATATGGACAATGACCAGTCTTAGCTGGTTCCTGCTCATAGAGAGTGTTGTTTTGGGGAAAACCGCAGTCAAATTCTTCCCAGAGGTCTATCTGAAGGTTCCTGGCAAAAGGGAGTCATTGTCCGAGGTTCCAGTTGCCTGACCGTTTGGAGTTTGATGGCTTCTAGGCATGAGAGAAAAAAGCAAGTTTTATAAAGTTAAGTATGCATGGGGTAAACACGTGTATTATACAAGGAAATAATTTTGTACCAAGGATTATAGCGATAAGAAGTGACATATACTAACAACAATATTGCACCCCAAGCTATTTCACCCTGGTGAAAGAAATTAAATCTTGTATAGGAGCGGATACACTTTTAGAAGGGAGATAACCATTCTTGCCATATCTTTAGCAGTTAACAGGTGCACTCTGGGAATTCTGGGGCTTGTAGGCTTGCCTGGTGGCCATTAAAGCTTTTGCCTCTGTCTTGTGTCTCCATTTCTCTATTGTAAAAGACCAAGGTGACCACTTTCAGGAGGCCCTCTAATGTACTATCTGGTCCCAAGGCCCATTTCTGCAAGTTCCTTCTGATATCAGGGGCTGCCTGAATACTTGATCCTTTAGGATTGACTGTCCCTCGACTGAGTCAGGAGATAGAGAGGAGTGCTTTACCAAGGCCTCTCTTAGCCTCTCCAGGAAGGCAGTTGATTTTCATCAAATCCCTGATAAATCATTTACAACTTAGTATAATTGAGAGGCTTGGTCTTAGCCCTGCGTAAGCCCACCATTATGCACACCTGAAAGTGTGTCCTCTTCCAGTCTCCCATCTCATCACTGGGATCCCATTTAGAGTCATTCACTGGTAACGCTTATCTTCCAATTGGATAGTTTTCACTCCCTTCCCTGACGCTATATGTGATGCAAAGCTCATCCTCAAATCTTTCTGCTGCTTGCAGAGCAGACTGCTTCTTAGTGTTGTCAGGATCTGATTCAAAAGTAACATCTCTCCAGGAGAGTTCAAATACTTGGGTGAAATTCTGGAAAGCCTCTATATATCTATCAAGGTCATCTGAGAACTTGTCAAGATCCCCCTTAATTTACTTTAAGTCCTGTAGGGAGATAAAGACCTGAACCTTACTGGGCACAAATGCAATGGGCATTTGTTGGAGGGGCAAGAGTGAGACTGGGGCTTGTTTACAGTGGGGTTTTTAGAAGCGGGCAAGTGAGAGGCTGAAGCTGGATAGGGAGGTCACAGTGGACCTAGAGAAGCAGGCCTGGAAGGAGCTGGCTTCTCTGCCAGGGTGCCTCTGGGACTTGTATCTTTAATTCCTCAGGTTTGCCTCCTACAACCTTCCCTGAGATGGCAAACAGGAGAGCTGGAGAAATCATACACTATTGACAAAGGTCTGGATTGCCTTGCAATGTATAGAAAGCCTGCACATAAGGGGACTCAGATCATCTGTCCTCAAGTCTATGGAAATGTTTCAACTGCTAGATGATATCAAAATGAATGATTTCTTCCTGAGGCCAGGCCAGTCCTTGCTGTAAATCATAATTTGGCCAAACCTTTGTGCAGAGGGCTATGAGGCACTTTTTCCTCCAGATTCTAAGGTCAAAGCAGTCCCAATGGTTCAGCATACACACCAGAGTATAAGCTGGGAGTGATGAAGTGAACTGGTTGCCAATTCTGAAAGACAAGAAATAGAGATGTCCCTCGCTTCCCTTTTTTATTTCAGTAAAAACTTAGGGTATGATGGAGAGAGAAAACAAGCATCCCCCCTTCACCTTCCACCTCTTATCCCTGAGCCCCGGCAAACTTAGCAGGTGTCAGCCATAGATACCAATGTGGCATGTACCCATGAAGCAGGAAAAACCTGGAGAATAGGAATTAACTGCTCGCACCTATGCCTCCCTTTCTCTCTGCTGTCGGAAACCTTTGAGTTCCCTGAACCTGTTTATGCCACAAAGCATGGCCTCTTTCTGTGGGGTGGGGGTTTAGTCAGCAAGAATTGGTCCTGCTCATTTACATTGTTCCTGTTGCCTGGCTTTGGATCCCTCAGACCTGTTTTTTCTTTCTAGGGCCTCAGCCTGAAGCTTAGAATTAAGTTTGGGACTGAAAAAGTATTTTAGTGGCTGTTTATATCGTTTAGAGCATCTCAAATAAGCCCTGCTGAATTAGCAGTTATCAGCCTTCAGGGGCCATTCCTCTGTTAAATTCCTATTAGAAACAGTGCTGGGTGGGGGAGGCTTTCACTTAGAAAAGAAAAAAAAAAATCGAGAGAGAGAGAGAGAAAAACAGTCTAAGGGGCAAAAAGGAGAGATCCTGGGGGAAGAAACCCTTGCTCAATGCAAGTGGGTCTTTCTAATCCTTATGTATTTTCCCTGGTTCAGACTGGGTTGAATTCCTTGGCCAGGGGAGAAATGTTCTGTTGGCATGGGCGGCGAGAAGCACCCATCTGTTGGTCCTGTGGGGTTATGGCTACCATCATGGCTTTCTCCCACCCCACCCCCAACCCCTGGGTTTTAGGTGTAGCATTTGCAAGCTGCAGGCACACCAAGGCGCCCAAGCTGGAAGGAAAATGGGTAACAGGAGATGCCCTGAGCTGTAAGTGCCTGAGGCTGTCAAGATGGAGGCATAGATGGCATCTCTAGGAAGAGCTGGTTTGATTTGCACCTTTGGCGGCTGAGCCAAATGCTCATTTTATTTGGTAACATTGCCACAGCCAGTTGCAAAGCTGAAAGAGATAAGAGTTGTTTCAAACTGTGAGAAAGAAAAAAGAGATGAAGTTTGGGGGTTTTATTGGCCCAGTTAGGGCAGTTTAAAACCCCATGAGAGGAAACACAGCCTCTTACCCACAAAAAAGAGAAAGAGGTGGCAGGGTTTTGGAAGAGAGGCAGACTCAATAGTTTCACATTTGTGCTCACCTTCCATGATCCCAGAAGATCCCCCAGTTGAAACAGGAAAAGTTTCTTTATCACCCTTGCAGGGCATGTGATGGATGGGGGTGTGGCTCGCTACTTCAGTGTCCTGCTGCTCAAACCTCTAGGGGAAATATGCAGATGGGCAGGTTGTGGGGCTCCAACCCCACAGCAGTGTCTAGGGGTGAATGTTTACAGCTGAAGCCCCAGCGGTCATGTGTTAGAGTGTGCTCTTTCACTTTAGCTGTCCATAGGCAGCTTGTGTTAGTCAGCTCAATTAGACCCCTGCCTTATCACAAGGACAGAGGGCTTTCTGTATCCCAGGGCTTCTTGCCTTGGTGTACTGGAAGAATCAGATCACACGTGGGCTTGGAGAATTAGTGCAAGGTTTTATTGAGTGGAATTATCTCAGCAGATGGAGGAGCCAGAAGGGAGATGGAGTGAAAAGGTGGTTTTTTCCCTCTGAGGTGGGGCTGTTCAGCAACCAGGCTCTCCTCTGACCACCCTGGCCAAACCGCATCATTCCATTGTTCGACGGCCTCCTGGCGTCTGCTGATGACTGTCACTATGCTCTTAGGCTGGTGCATTCCTCTCAACTTCCAATTGCTTGTGTCTTCTTCTGCTAGTGTGCTACTGTCAAAGTCCAGCCACTTGTGTGCATGCCCGCTAGGGTGTCAGGGTTTTTAAAGGCACAGGATGGGGAGATGGCAAACCAGAGTGGTCTTGGGAAATGCAGCATTTGGGCACAAAAACAGAAATGCCTGTCCTCACCTAGGTCCCTGGGCAGAGGCCTGGGGGTGGAGCCTTAGCCAGGGACAATGCCCATCTCTTCCCAGCACTACCATGCCCCCCTCCCATATTAATACAACCTGTAATATCAATTATGCATGTGTAAAAATAACAAAGAAGATTAATATGAAGAAAATATGAGTTTTTCAAAGTACATTTTATTATCACTAATTTAAACATCAAAATAACAGGAGCCTTCAAACCAACAGCCAACATTTTATTGAAAGAGCAAAAGATGGAAGCATTCCCTTTGAAAACTGGAAGAAGACAAGGATCCCTCTCTCACCACTTTTATTCAACACAGTATTTGAAATCATAGCCAGAGAAATTCAACAAGAGAATTAAATAAAGGGCATCCAAATTGGAAGAGAAGAAGTCAAACTATCTCTGTTTGCAGATGGCATAGTTCTGTAAAACCCCGCAGTCTCCATCCAAAAGCTCCTTCAGCTGATAAATGACTTTAGCAAAGTTGTAGGGTACCAAATCAATGTGCAAAAATTACTAAGATTTCTATAAATCAGCAACAGCCTTACCAAGAGTGAAATCAGAAAGGTAATTCCATTCACAATTTTCACAAAAAGAATAAAATACCTAGGAATACAACTAACCAGGGAAGTGAAAAATTCCTACAATGAGAATTACAAAATACTGCCCAAAGAAATCAGAGATGACACACAAAAACATGGAAAAACATCCCATGCTTATGTATAGGAAAAAATCAATACCAGTAAAATGGCCATAATGCCCAAAGCAATTTACAAATTCAGTGATATTCCTATCAAACTACCAATGACACTTTTCACAGAACTAGAAAAATCTATTCTAAAATTCACATGAAACCAAAAAAGAGCCTAAATAGCCAAGGAAATCCTAAGCAAAAAGAACAAAACTGAAGCCATCATGCTATCCAACTTCAAACTATGCTGCAGGGGTACAGCTACCAAAACAGCATGGTATTTGTACCACAACAGGCATATAGACCAATTGAATAGAATAAAGAGCCCAGAAAAAAGGCTGTGCATCTACAGCCATCTGATATTTGACAAGGTGACAAAAACAAGCAATGGGGAAAGGATTCACTATTCAATAAATGGTGCTGGGATCACAGGCTAGCCACATGCAGAAGATTGAAGCTGGATCCCTTCCTTATACCACGTAAAAAAATCAACTCAAGATAGATTAAGGGCTTAAACGTAAACCTCAAAACTATAAAAAACATAGAAAACAACCTAGGCAATACTATCTTGGATCTAGAAATGGACAAACACTTTATGACAAAGACATCAAAAGCAATTGCAACAAAAGTAAAAGTTGACAAGTGGGACCTAATTAAACTAAAGAGCTTCTGTACAGCAAAAGAAACTGTCAACAGAGTAAACCAACAACTTACAGAATGTGAGAAAATATTTGCAAACTATGCGTCTGACAAAGGTCTAATATCCAGCATCTATAAATAATTTAAACAAATTTATAAGAGAAAAACAATCCCATTAAAAAGTGGTCAAAGGATGTGAACAGATACTTCTCAAAAGAAGGCATACATGCAGCCAACAAATATATGAAAAAAGGTTCAATATCAAGCCAACAAATATATGAAAAAAGATTTAATATCACTGATTATTAGAGAAATGAAAATCAGAACCACAATGAGATACTATCTCAAATCAGTTAAAATGGTTGGTGCAAAAGTAATTGCAGCTATTGAAGTTTTGCCATTAAAAGTAATTTGACTATTAAAAAGTTAAAAAAAAACAGATGCTGGTGAGTTTGTAGAGAAAAGGGAACACTTACAGTCTGTTAGTGGGAGTGTAAATTAGTTCAACCATTATGGAATGCAGTTGACCATTCCGTAAGAACAGAATTACCATTTGAACCAGCAATCTCATTATTGGGTATATACCCAGAGGACTATAAATCATTCTACCATAAAGACACACACATGCAAATGTTAGTTGCAACACTATTCACAATAGCAAAGACATGGGTTCAACCTAAATGCCCAACAATGACAGATTGAACAGAGAAAATGTGATACATATGCCCCATGGAATGCTATGCAGTCATACCAAAGAATGAGATTATATCTTCTGTGGGAACATGGATGGAGCTTGATGCTATTATCCTTAGCAAACTAACACAGGAATGTTCTCACTTATAAGTGGGAGCTGAAAGATAAGAACTTATGAACACAAAAAAGGAAACAACAGACACTGGATCTACTTAAAGTGGGAGGGTGAGAGAAGGGAGAAGAGCAGAAAAGATAACTATTGGGTACTGCGCTTAATATCTGGGTGATGAAATAATATGAACAACAAACCCCTGTGATGTATATTTACCTATATGACAAACATCCAAACCTAAAATAACTCCCCCAAGCCTATATAAAAAGTAAACTAAAATACATTTCAAATAAATTTTAAAATATTTTTTAATTATTTTGAGATTTTGCCAGCTTAAAGTTTAAATAAAAAGTGTTAAGTAATTTGCCAATCATTGTCAGTAGTTGAAAAAGGAAAACTTTAGAGATTCACTAAAGTTATGGCCCCTGTGGAAGTTCCTTTTAGAAACATGTTACTAGAGCATTATTTTCCATGTTGTTATGCCCCAAAGAGTTAGGGATATGATTAAATGTATTATTTTTTACTTTCTTCATCAAATGTCTAGACACACAAAAACCATTAAAATTCTACTTGAAATCTGACGGTATGTTGAGTCATCGCTTCCATTTTACTTGCTTGTCATAATATGTCTGGGTATAACAACAAAATCATGCTGAATATGACTGAAGAAATATAGAAAGAAAAATCAGTGAAGAAAATGTTTATGCCAAGTGTCAATAGCAATGAAATAAACATGGTGGTGGTCAAAAATTATTTAAGAACCATACTGTTACTTGTAGTTAAACAGACATGAGTGGGGCAGAAGAGGGCTCTCCCTCACCCACAAGGAATGCCAGTGCCAGGGAGAGGGCATTTCCTGATGATCCACACCTGTCATGCTAACTGTTAATTGAATGCAGACACCAGAAGAAGCCACTTCCCGGGTGTGTGCATTAAAAGACAAAATGGCTGAGTATGACCTTCCAGGGGCACTCCACCAAAAAAGAGAAGAAAGTCTCAGATGGGCATGAGTAAAACTTCCTGAACACACTGTGTGTGCTCACTTCCCAGGTATAAGGACACTACACATGTGGACAGCCCACCCTAAGGGAAGAATCACAGGAAAGGGGCGCAAGATGCCAGAAATGAGTCAGCCTATAAAGTGCTCGGATCAAGGTTAAATACCACACTTTACCTTCTCGATGCCCACTTGGGTCTCTTCCAAATGTATTTCCCTTTCTTTCCTGCTCTAAATCTTTTTAGCAAGCTTCCACTCCTGCTTTGAAACTTGCCCCAGTCTCTTTTCTGCCTTATGAACCTCAGTCGAATTCTTTCTTCTGAGGAGGCAAGCAGTAGGGTTGCTGCAGATCTATATGGATTGAACTGCCTGTAACTAAGATACTTTCCATCGGCAAGTATTTCCACTTTTTACAAATATACTTTAAATATTCAGAATAAAATTATAGCATGGTACAATATAACAGAATTGCCTACTGTAAGCAAAAAACAGTGAGGCATTTACATCATTTTTTGTCAACTAATTTTGAAGTTCCTTGTCAAATACAAGTTATTCAAAGATGGTGGAGCAGCAGCGAATAAACATGTAAAAGGATGCTTGAACCAGTGAATGTCTTTATGGTGTGATATATTAATTTCAAATGGCAAGATTTACCAACAAGTAACTCCTTTTAAAAATTAATTAATGATTTTATGTTTTTTTTAAAATTTCCACAGCTTTTTGGGAAACAGGTATTATTTGGTTACATGAGTAATTTCTTTAGTGGTAATTTGTGAGATTTTTTGGTGCATCCATCATCCAAATAGTATACACTGAACACAATTAGTAGCCTTTTATATCTCACCCCCTTCCCACCTTTTCTCCTGGAGTCCCCAAAGTCCATTGTGTTATTCTTATGCCTTTGCATCCTCATAGCTTAGCTCCCACTTATGAGTGAGAACATACAATGTTAGGTTTTCCATTCCTCAGTTACTTCACTTAGAATAATCGTCTCCAGTTTCAACTAGGTTACTGTGAATGCCATTAATTCATTCCTGTTTATGGCTGAATAGTGTTCAATTGTGTGTGTATATATATAATTAATATGTATACATATCAATTGTATATTGATATGGGAAAACAGACAACCTACAGAGTGGGAGAAAATCTTTACAATCTATACAACTCTTTAAATTAATGCTAAACAGTATGAACATTTTTTAGTAGTTAAAAAGGGGGAACTTTTGAGATTTACCCAAATAGTTGGTTTTCCAGAAACTCTGTAAAGAAATAGTTGAACTACCGTGCTTTGTGAGTAAAATAGTTTTTGGTTGCCACCTGTTATTGTCATTCTTCTACTGGAAGATGCAGAAATTGGTATGCATGCAGCAAAATCAAAAATGCAGATAAATTTTCAGAAATAATTTTGCAATTTTGAATATTAGTTACATTATTTTATTGCTGCATTTCTAGATCCAAAATAAAGGATTTTGGATTTTTTTTTCCTCAACTCTTTGTGTAAAGAAATAAGAATATATGCAAAAAATATAACACAAACTTGAGTGTAAGTAAAAATCTTGGTCTGCTTTGGAAAGAGAAAAATATACATTCTTTTAAAGCATCACATAACTCTTCAATTTGTGCTTCAATCAACTTTCACCATCATCTTCATCATCATCTCCAAATCTTCAGATCTAGGAAGTGAAGAGGACAGCAGTCCTTGTCTTACAGATTCTGTTACTGAAAACAGTAAGCATAATAACTTATAATCAGCATCACTTTCAACAGTATCCTTTAGATGATAAGTTGAGCCAAACAATGCCTTGCTCTTTTATCAACAGCAAATTAACACAAACAACGATTTAGTAGCAAAAACATGCAGTATAGTGACTGTTGAAAGAATTTAGCACACACTTGTGTTGGAAAACTTATCCTTGTGCAAAATGTTCAAATTTTAGAAAATAACTGCCAAACATTAGTAATAAAAATGTTCAAATATTCATCTCAAATAAAATTTTAAATTCATTCTGGTATCCCATTAATTAAATCAGCACCACTGATATAATGTCAATGATGAATCATTGGCATTAACCTCCAAACACAGCATTTTACTACAATGTGTATTAGGCTCACCTCTGCGTAGGCAGAGATATTTTATTAAAATCTGAACTTTTTTGTCTTAAATTAATACACCTCTCACAAGTTTATATATAAGATCTATGCAATTTTTGGTTATCAGGCTGATTTATTCATAACAGAAAAGAGAAAATTACTTGAACATAAAAATTTATAGAAAAACTTGAATCCTTCAGTGCTTAACTGAAAAATATGGCAACATACCCAGAACTCACCAAGGAAAGATATGAGTGTCTCACAGATCTTAAACCAAAGGTGGAGTATGCACTAGCACCCTGATTGCTTTCAAAGGTACAAAAGACTTAAGAACATGCATAACTGTTCTATCACTTGAAAATTATGAAGTATATATCAAGTGACCTTGA
This sequence comes from Hylobates moloch, assembly GCF_009828535.3. Lineage (NCBI taxonomy): Eukaryota > Metazoa > Chordata > Mammalia > Primates > Hylobatidae > Hylobates > Hylobates moloch. Next base: position 70,440,687 of record NW_026652277.1, read on the forward strand.
AAAGCATCTCAGATTGTTTAGATCAAAGTGATTTTTCAGGAATACATCTGAGAACAATTAAGATTAGATTTGCTTTATGTCTTACTAATTTTAGGAAGAGTAATTATAGAATTTATTAATAATTAACATTGCTAGTGTACTTTAAACACAAATATCTGTATTCAGTGTTGAATTGCAGACTGACTTGAATTTTATATGCCTAAAGAACATATAATAGAGGAATTATAAATTATATGCATCCGTCTTTAAACTAAATTGGACTTCTTAGATATCCTACATGGAAAGGCTGTGGGGCTTACTATATAATTCTCAACAATGAATTAAAATGTACCAATATTTACAAATAATGAAAAAAATTCTGGATAAGAAAATCCCTATGTTAAAATACATTTATCAGTTGGAAAAATCATATTAATAAAACAAAATTACCAAATAATTGATTTACAAATAGAATTTGCTCATGCTTCTTTCATATTCTGTATAAATTTGTCATGTCCTTTTCTAACTTGTCTTCGTTTGTTTAGATAGCCTTTGCTTCCTTGCCATGTATTATTTCCACTGTGTTTAGATATTTATTGGTTACATACACATATATACACAAAAGGGATAGCTGTCATCTTCAGAAAAAGATCTTTTAGAAAATAAGTCATCCCTATTTCAGGTGATTTTCATTATTATAATAATAGTAGTAGATGCACTATTTGAAATAAAATTAAGTAGGAAAAAATAGAAGTAAGTAAGAGGTAACAGAACAGAGAAAAGAGAGCTGAAGCTTATTTTATGGTAGAAGTAGGAGATTATTTTCCATTCATTTGCTTTTTATATTTTTAATAGTACAGTTTAGAAGAGATATGGAAGCATATATAAAGCATGCTAAAGTCTTGGAATCTCACGCTGGCACTTGCTAATAGCAGAGATGTGTGATTTGGGAGGAAGAAGTGAGACACATCTTGAAATACGCATAAAATGAAAGAATGAATCTGCATATATGATACATGTGGATTTTGCTTATGCAGTACACATTTTCTAAAATGGAGATATCAGGATGATTAAGGTGCTAAAACTCAACTTTTATGTAATCATAATTATCAGGAGAAATTTAGGTTCTGGTAAATGTGTAAAAGAGGGATGAGTTGATTCTACCAATACCCTTGGAATAGAATTAAGTTGCTTAAGCTTATTTATATCTTTAGTATCCAGGTTATTTTGCATACCCAGGAATAGAAGTATATGAGTCAGAGATGATGTCATTGAAAAAAATCCACAATAGGCTTTCAAAATCATAAGATATAAATATACACATATGAAATATAGATAGATATAATAGGCATATGTAGTTGTGTGTTTGTGTATTTATATATTTATATCTGCACTACCTCAGAGCTGAAGCAATTTTGTTTTTCTTGTAAAGGAGAATAAATAACATTGAAAATTTTGTATTAATGTTATTAACTACAAATTTCGACATACTTTTCATTATAAGGTATTTTATCCTATTTTTAATATTTCAATATATTATCATTTATACTACTTAGGAAACTTTCAATCACCAATCTACATACTAACTTATTCCTTTTTCTAATTTACTCATTTCAGAAATTGGTCCCACTATCTAACCACTTGCTCAAGTAAAACACTTATAATTGGGTCAACTTTTGAGCACCACGTTCTTATATCCAAAAGTGACCTTTTCTCTGAATGCTCAAGCAGAGTTCTCTGATTGACACTTTTGCAATGGTGGACTGTTCAATCTCTGCGCTGTTCAGTATGAGAGCCAGTAGCCCTGTGTGCCTGTTAAGCACTTGAAATGCAGCTAGTGTAAAGGAGAAACTAAATGATTAATATTTTTTAATTTAAATGTATTTACATTTAAATAGCCACATGTGGTTAGTGGTTGCCATATTGGATAGTGCATTTCTATACCTATATAACCAACTACCAAATTTATATATTCTCTTGAATATACTATAAGAATCTCAAATTTAATATCCACTGAACTTGGGGGTTTTGATTTTTCTTACCAAATTGGTTCTTCTCACTTTTCTATATGATTTACTATTGTTATTTTTTTATTTGCTTATTTTATAATATTACAACTTGACAGCGTTATCATTCTATCATTTTATACTCTATTTATTGTATTATGGGATTATTTAAGTCTGTTTGCTGATTATAGTACAAGAAATAGAAAAAAAAGATCTCATCCATCCTTTTTTTACCACTCTATCCACAGAACCTAGAATAGTGTTATATAGTAATCACTCAATATTTCTTGAATGAATGGATAAATAAGTGTATTGTTAAAAAAAAAATGACAGTGCTATAACTATGGACCAACAGTGCTGAGATTAAAGGTGATAAGTTTGTACCTCGTATTAATTGTATTAGATCTGCCTTTTATGAGTAATGTGTCCTCAGGCAAATGACTGATTTAGTCACGACTTTCTTCTATGTATAAATAGATTGTAAAAATACTTACATTATATTTTAGTCTGGAATAATATGAAACTCATTTATGGCATTTAGTCAACAAATGTTGGCCATAGTAAGAATAGTAATAATAATAATAGTAACTATTGTTATTTCAGTTTTAACTTAGATGTGATAGATGTCCTTAGCCAAGATTCTTACATTTTCTGGCATCTGTTTCTTCATCTGCTCCATAGAGCAGTTGGTAGTTTGGATCTCTGTTTTTAGAACTAGCAATCTCCACAATTCTGAATATAAGTTCAATCTCTAGTGCATATTTTAAGTGAATTAAAACTGTGCTCTAAATGAACACTAATAAAACACATATATATCCCTCTCTATTCAATATCTTTGATTACTATTTTAGAAAATCAATATTTCTTTATTTCTCCAGTTTAAAATGCCTCAAAGAATCACAATATTGACCATTTAAGTAATATATTATTGCATATGTTCACTTTAATGATTTGAAATTTCAGACTATTGACATTATCCAGTTTTCTTTGAAATTTTATTATATTTTCCCCTTTGAAAATTTTGTCTCCTTAACAGATTTAATTTACAAAAGAATAATACAAGAAGGCGTTATTGTATCTGAGTTTAAGAGACCTTAATGGTATTTAATGATTTTAGCTGGCACCTTTATAAGCTGCACCACAGTGCCAATAGATCAAAAACCAAACACCCTGAAATTCTGATGCACCGTGTGTGTTACACTTAGAAAGTGACAAAAGAAAAAGCATATTTGGAGGAGTAAGATAGTAGCTTTGCTTTGTACTGAGCAGTAGAAATCCTAACTACAGCACATGCCTGTAAATCATCAAGTTACACTAACAGGATCTGGCAGGTGGGTAGAATGAACTATTTGCATTAAAAATCTGTCAATTTAAAATGCAATAAAAACAAAAAAAATCAATAAGAATACATTTAAATTCAAACAGTCATCACAGCAATGCACTAGCAATCAGTCATATTTACCAAGGCCACATATGTAATAATCCTCCTGATCCCTCTATAATTACTTGCTTTTCCTCCTGAATTATCAACAGCTCTTATGGCTTATTGCCTCATACTTGCTTATTAAACATTTGCAATCAATAATCTTGCCACAGAGTAAGAGGCAACCAGCCAGCCAAGCCCAGGGTTTAAATGCCTCACAAGTGATTGTTACATCGGTGTGAACGACAAAGAGGTGGCTGTGCTAATGGGAGAGGCATGCAATAAAAAGGTAATTTAGCAAATCTGCTTACTGCAATGTGTGGATCTTCCCATGGCTGGTGGTGTCTCAGCTATGGGGAACAGTTACCCTTGAAAACACATCTTCAAATCCTTCCCAGAGGTGCTTTTACAGTGATCATCATCTCCAGCAGCTGTCTTCTATATCTTCCTATCAACAAAACACATCCAGTTTGCCTGAAGTGCTTTTTGCCTGACTGGAAAAGCAAACAGTTATTTTATTCATTCACATGGTATATGATGGAGAACAGGAATTTATATGCAAATTTGAGTATTAGTGACACTTTGATGAGAAGAGTTTAAGGACCAATTGTAGTTGTCAAAAATGTTTGAAAACCCCTATTAACGCCATTCACATGGAACATAAAATTGAAGATCCAATAGAGAAAGTGCGTTGTATAGACAGCAACATCACATTGCTTATTTTATTCAGTCTGTTGAATTGCAGAGATTCACAGATTTTGGTAAAAGAGACAATTGGAAATGCCTTCATCACGGTAATTTTATTTCATTTTTAAACTTGTAAATATTAACTATACTTGTTATTGCTATTACTTAAAGTTTACAATTTATCCGCTATTTAAGAGACGTTACAGAATATATTTTAAAAACCCTGCTTTTGCTCCCACAGAATATGTATTAAGTAACTAACACAAGAGAGTAATCATTTGAAAAATAAGGCTTGGAAGTGCTTATTTGTATTATCACCTGTAAATTAGATCCTAAGTCCAACAAATTACATTTAACATTAATTTTAGCATGGTTTAACATTGTAAAATGTGTTGTGTGGTACAGTATTAGAAGGTGTCCTAGGTATCGGCTGAGGCTTCTTTCCGGGACCATTACACATCAGAGATGAGTGGTCTCTTACTGGCCCACACTAAAGTCTCTTCAGGCCCCTAATAAAGCTTTCACCCAGGAGGAGCTGGGTGTGATAACCTCTTCATGTGGTCAGAAATTGAAGCACAGAAGCGTGTTGCCAAGTCTCTCCCTGAGGAATAAAACTAAGGGTACAGGCAAACAGGACAACAGATGTTCATTACAGAGTGATATCAGGACTATTGAGTTCATTAGAGTGATGGAAATCTCCAATAGTTTCTAGAATGGTAGATTCTGTTGTTACCTTTATATTTCTTCATAATTCTTCATAGTGATTGCTAATATTCTATTTTAGGAACTTAAGGGAAGAAAAGAGGGGAAACTGATGAGGCTATATGTAAATCTATCTTATGGGGGAGTGGAAACTCAGGTATAGGATGGGTTGAATTAGTAAAAAGGGAATTGATTCTCTGAGGTTTGTTATAGGGAGATAAGAAGAGCAGAGGGGATTATGCCAGTTAACATTTGGCTGTTAGATTAAAAAGAAGATATTCACCTTGTTCTTTATGAAAATGTGAATATAATAAAATATTGTTGAATCATATATAAATTGTTTGCAATTTAGTATCATATTGTAAACATAATAAAAATAAAAATATTTTCACCAAAATATGATTAAAATCTGTTTTACTATTTCTTCACGTGGATATGCACTAACTTAACATTTTATAACTTCAGTGATATTCAGGTTGCTCCTAATTTTCCCTATTGAAAGTAGTGGTATAAAAAAATGTAATGCATAAATTTTGACCACTGACCTCTCTCTCACTTTCTTTTCCATAGGGACAGTCAAGTTATCATTAATTAGGATGTTAGGTGTGGATTTTGTTTTGCAGATGACCTGTAACAGGTTAAGGATACTCTCTTATACACTAAATGTGATGCATGTTTTTTATCATAAATTGGTAGATTTTGTCAAATGCTTTTTCCTTACCTTAGTAATGATAATACGGTTTCTGTCATTTAAACTATTAATATGATATACTACAGTGATTTTTTAAATATGTTGAGCCAATCTGGAAATCCGCGAATGGATCTTCTGAGTCATGTTAAATAACTCTTTAATGTGTTGTTGTAATTTGTTTTCAAGTTTGAGGATTTGAAGGTTTCTATTTACAGTAATAATGGGCTACATACATTTTTTGTATAATTTTTTTTTTTTTTTTTTAAGAAGGAGTATCGCTCTGTCTCCCAGGCTGGAGTGCAGTGGCTTGATCTCGGCTCACTGCAAGCTCTGCCTCCCAGGTTCACGCCATTCTTCTGCCTCAGCCTCCTGAGTAGCTGGGACTACAGGCACCCGCCATCACTCCCTGCTAATTTTTTGTATTTTTAGTAGAGACGAGATGGAGTTTCACTGTGTTAGCCAGGATGGTCTTGATCTCCAGACCTCGTGATCCACCTGCCTCGGCCTCCCAAAGTGCTGGGATTACAGGCGTGAGCCACCACGCCCAGCCATTTTTGTATAATCTTTATCAAATTTTAGTAACAGGATAGTATTGCAATTGGGATGAGTTACTTCTCATTATTTTTGAAAGAGTTTGATAAGCATTGGTATTATATATTATTAAATATTGGGTAGACTTCACCAGAGAAGCTATCTGGTCTTGGGATTTTTAGGGAAATATTTTAATTACTAACTCAATCTTTGTACTTTCTGTGGTTCTCATATTTTCTGCTTATTCTGTTTTTTTCTTCGCTTTTGATAGTTTGTGTTTTTGTAATAATTTGTCACTTCATCTAAGTTATCTAATTGGTTTATGTAGAATTGTCCGTACAAAGTTTGTTCCCTGATCTTAATAATAAAAAAATGAAAATTAATAACAAAAGTATTGACTAAGAATTATTTTTAATTTCTGTACGGTCAGTAATCTTTTATTTCTGTAATGTCTTTTATTCTTGAATTTAAGAAATTTTGCCTTTTCTCTTTTTTTGCTGGCTTGTCAATTATATCAGTATGTTGGTTTATTCTCAGAAATAACATTTGTTTTAGTTGCTATTCTTCGTTGTTATTTCTGTTCTCTAATTAATGTAAAGTTTTGCTCTAACATTTTCCCTTTGCTTACTCGATTTAATTTGCTCTTTTAATTTTTTGTTTCATTACTGTGAAAGATAGGTTATCCATTTCAGATAATTCATTTTCTTAATATAAAAATTTACAACTATAAATTATTCTGTAGGTCCTGGTTTAACTGAATCTTATAAATTTTGATAAATTTTGCTTTTGTTTTCATTCATCTTTTAAAGTATATTTAAATTTTTCTTCTTATCTGAAATCCCGGGATAGTTTTCTTTCCTTGTCTCATTGGTTATTCATGAATCTGTTGCTTAATGCTCACACTGTGTTGAATTTCCCAATATTTCTTTGGTCATTATTTCACATTTTCATACTACTGTGTTCAGAGAACACAATTTGTATAACTTAAATACTTCAAATTGCATTGAGATTTGTTTTACAGCCTAACAGTGCATCCCAAAGTGTTCCATAGGGGCTTGTGAGAAATATCTATTCTGTTGTTAGGTAATATGCCAATCTCTACCTTTTTTCCCTTTTTTGATACAGTCTTGCTCTGTCACCCAGGCTGGAGTGCAGTGGTGCAATCTCAGGGTCATGCAACCTCCACTTCCCAGGTTCAAGTGATTCTTGCGCCTCAATCCCCAGAGTAGCTGGAACTATAGGCCACCACAACCTATTTTTTTTTTTTTTTTTTTAATTTTTAGTAGTGACAGGGTTTTGCTAGGTTGGCCTGGCTGGTTTTGAACTCCTGGCCTCAAGTGGTTCACTCACCTTGGCCTCCAATTTCTGCTTTTTAATTGCATTGTTTTATGTATTAATATTTACCAGACTAAAGTAAAACTTAAGTCTGCAATTTCATTTACTTTTAATGTCTTATATATTTTTTAAGTCTGCAATTTCATTTACTTTTAATGTCTTACATATTTTTTGAGTCTGCAATTTCGTTTACTTTTAATGTCTTATATATTTTTTCTCTATCATCCATTACTGTCTTTTGTTTGGTTAAATAAATATTTTCTAGCATATTGTTTTACTACTGTCATTTCTTATACAATATGTTTCTGCATTTTCTTCTCTGAGATTATTTGTATTATTAAAATCTTTTTCAAATTAATAGCAACTAAATTTCGACAGTACAAAAACAACCTTATTCCAATAAAACTCAATTCCTACTCGTCTCCTTTGTGGTTTTATTTTAATATATATTACATATTTATGCATTGTCTTCTCATAAACACATTTCTAATGATTATTCCCACAAGTGTCTTTTAAATCAGAAGTAGAAAAAATTACAGATAACAGTTATTTAGTTATCCTTTGTATCTAAATATATAGTTACATTTATAAGTGTATTTATTCAAGTCATTGGGAAATATTGTGTAGAATCCTTTTGTAGTAGGTTTAATAATTGCTAATTTCCTTAGTTATTGTTTATCTGAATATCTAAACTTCTCTCCAATTTTTAAAGAATCATTTTATTTTTAAAGAATCATTTTACTGGATATAGAATTCTTGGCTTACAGAATTTCTTCTTTATTTCCACATTTTTAATATATCACCCAAATTTCTCTAGCTTCTATAATTTGTGGTGAGAAATCAACTGTTAATTTTATGGAGAATTCTACAAGCGTACTGTGTCATGTCTTTTTTCATGCTTTCAATATTCTCCCTATGTCCTATCATTGGAGAGACTGATTATAATGTGTCTAGGTGTGGATCTCTTTGGGTTTATCCAACCACTAGTATGTTGAGCTTTTTATATATGCAGAATAATATTTTTCACCAGATTTTGGACATTTTCAGTGATTTTTTGAGGAATATCTTTGTGGTGTTCTCTGTATTTCCTGAATTTGTATGTTGGTCTCTCTTGCTAGGTTGGGGAAGTTCTCCTGGATAATATACTGAAGTGTGTTTTCCAACTTGGGTTCCATTCTCCCCATCACTTTCAGGTATACCAACGAAACGTATGCTTGGTCTTTTCACATAGTCCCATATTTCCTGGAAGCTTTGTTCATTCCTTTTCATTCTTTTTTCTCTAATCTTGTCCTTAGACTTTATTACATTAAGGTGATCTTCAATCTCTGATATCCTTTCTTCCACTTGATTGATTCAGCTGTTGATACTTGTGTATGCTTCAGGTAGTTCTCATGTTGTGTTTTTCAGCTCCATCAGGTCATTTATGTTCTTCTTTAAACTTATTATTCTAGTTAGCAGTTCCTGTAAACTTATTTCAATGCTCTTAGCTTTCTTGCATTGTGTTAGAACATGCTCCTTTAGCTGGGAGGAGTTTATTACCCACTTTCTGAAGCCTGCTTCTGTCAATTTGTCAAACGCATTCTCCATCCAGTTTTGTTCCCTTGCTGGGGATAGAGTTGTAATCCTTTGGAGGAGAAGAAGCATTCCGGGTTTTGGCATGTTCAGCCTTTTTGCGCTGGTTTTTCCTCATCTTCGTGGATTTTTCTACCTTTGGTTTTTGATGTTGGCGATCTTTGGATGGAGTTTTCGGGTGGCTGTCCTTTTTGTTTATGTTGATGCTATTGCTTTCTATTTGTTAGTTTTCTTTCTAACAGTAAGGCCCATCTTCTACAGGTCTGCTGGAGTTTGCTGGAGGTCAACTACAGACCCTGTTTGCCTGGGTATCACCAGTGGAGCCTGCAGAACAGTAAAGATTGCTGCCTGCTCCTTCCCTTGGATTCTTCCTCCCAGAGGGGCACTCGCCAGATGCCAGATGGCACTCTCCTGTAGGAGGTGTCTCTCTGTCAGGAGGCACCGGGGTCAGGGACCCACCTGAGGAGGCAGTCTGTCCCTTAGCACAGCTCGAGCTGGGAGATCCGCTGCTGGGAGATCCGCTGCTCTTTTTAGAGCCAGCAGGCAGGAACGTTTAAGTCTGCTGAAGCTGCACCCACAGTCACCCCATTACCCAGGTGCTCTGTCCCCGGGAGATTGGAGTTTTATCTAAAAGCCCCTGAGTGGGGCAGCTGCCTTTCTTTCAGAGATTCCGTGCCCAGAGAGGAGGAATCTAGAGGGGCTTGCTGAGCTGCCATGGACTCTGCCCAGTCCAAATTTCTCAGAGGCTTTTTTCACACTGTGAGGGGAAGACTGCCTACAAGCCCCAGTAATGGCGGATGCCCCTCCCCCTACCAAGCTTGAGTATCCCAGATCGACTTCAGACTGCTGTGCTGGCAGCGACAATTTCAAGCCAGTGGATTTTAGCTTGCTGTCTCCATGGGGTTGGGATCTGCTGCGCAAGACCACTAGACTCCCTGGATTCAGCCCCCTTTCCAGGGGAATGTATGGTTCTGTCTCACTGGCATTCCAGGTGCCACTGATGTACGAAAAAAACTCTTGCATCTAGCACAGTATCTGCCCAAACAGCTGCCCCATTTTGTGCTTGAAACCCAGGGCCCTGGTGGTGTAGGCACCTGAGGGAATCTCCTGGTCTGCGGGTTGCAAAGATCATTGCTAAGGTATAGTATCTGGGCCGAATAGCACCATCTCTCCCGGCATGGTCCCTCAGGGCTTCCCTTGGCTAGGGAAGAGAGTTCCCTGACCCCTTGCACTTCCCTGATGAGGAGACGCCCAACCTGCTTCTGCTTGCCCTCTGTGGGCTGCATCCACTGTCTAACCAGTCCCAACGAGATGAACTGGGTACCACAGTTGAAAATGCAGAAATCACCCAGCTTGTGCGTTGGTCTTGCTGGGAGCTGCAGACTGGAGCTGTTCCTATTCAGCCATCTTTCCCCTATTGTAGATTTCAACCATAGAATTTCATTCTGGTTCTTTTTTATAATGTCTGTATCTCATAGTATTTTCTAATTGGTAAAGCATCTTTCTCATAGGTTCCCTTAGATTTTTAGACAAAGTTCCCTTCTCTTCTTTGGACATAATCAATGTAACTGATTTAAATCCTTGTCTAGTAAGTTCAACATCCGGGCTTCTTCAGAGACAGTTTCTATTTACTCCTTCTTTCTGTGTATTAGACATTTTTTTTTATAATTTGTGATTTTCTATGAAAAGTAAGATTCAGTAATTTTCTTTGAATAAATAATCCTTGAATTGCTGTAAGCCTTTGGTTAATTCCCAGATATCTGAAAAAGTTTATTGATTCTAACAAGTGTTTCCAGTATTTTTGTTGCCTTTACAGATAACAAGAATTTGTCAGTCCTTTACTTTGCAATATTTATTGATAGTATTTCCAAAATATTATTATAATTGAGCTTAAATAATTTAGGTTATGTAAATGCAATGATCACTTTACTTACCCATATTCATACCTGACCTGCTTGTGAAGATTTTAACTGTATAAACACTGTGTCTATTTATGAATGCACAATTTCTAGGTCAAAATGTGGAATTTTTTTTTTTTTTGAGACGGAGTCTTGCTCTGTTGCCCAGGCTGGAGTGCAATGAGGCACGATCTCGGCTCACTGCCAACCTCTGCTTCCCAGGTTCAAGCAATTCTCCTGCCTCTGCCTCCTGAGTAGCTGGGACTACAGGTGCGCACCACCATGCCTGGCCAATTTTTCTAAAATGTGGAATTATTAACCTGTTAATTTATTATCCAAAGTACTATGAAAATGCCCACCTAATCATATACCTACTCAAATATAATTTTATATTATTTTACATCTTTGTTAATTTGAAAATTTTTAAATGCTTGCATGCTTGGTTAAATTTGTATTTATAACAAGGAAGATTAAATTTTTATGTATTAATATTGATTGTGTTTCTTGTTGTGTTAATTGTTTGACCATATACTTTGCCCTTTTTCCCTGCAGTCCTATTTTTTGTTTATTATAGTTGGATTATGTCAGATTACAAGTAGCAAATTCCCTATACATACCAAGGATTTATTGAATGACTGCATGAGAACTGTTTAAGAAACTTTAAAGTACAATTTTTGAAAGCTTGAATTTTGAACAATGTTCAAGGTAGTATAGAAGCTCTAGTTATACAAAAGCAGATCTGATGCCTCAATAGTAACTGTAGTAGATTCATCTACTCATGACCTAATTCTTTCATTATTTAGCACTTTATCCATATTTTATCTTCTTATTCTGTTCTTTACTTACTCTCTCGGCCCTTTTCTAATACAAGTCTTCTGCTTCCTCATGGATTCCAGTGTTGTTTGTATTTGATATTTTTATCATTTTGTGTTCTCTGCAACTGCCCATTTATTTCATTTAATTGTTATTCAAACTCACCAAAGCTTATTTTGTAAGACTACAACTCACTGAATTAATTTTGTCTATCGCAAAAAGATTTTATGCACGTCCATCTCATATAAGTTGTTGACTATTATAAATAGCTGCATATGGTAAGATGTCCATTATAAATACTGCATGTGGTAATATGTCCATAAACAAGTTTTTTTTATAGCACTATGGTATGGTGAAGTTAAGTGGCAAAAGCAAAAAAATATTAAAATAAAAGAAACTTTGAAATGTGAGTAATAAGCCAAATTGATGAACTGAGATTTTACATAAAACTTCATCTTTCACAGCATATCTGATGTTAATATTTTATTTTCATGAGAACTTACACAAGAACACACTTAAATTAATAATCTTGTATACTTCACTTATATTATTCTGGTGAATAACAAATTACCACAAGCTCACTTTTCTTTTATACTACTTACTACTACTTCATACTTTTTTTCTCTCTGGAGAAATATAATATTTAATCTGTATATTTTCTATTGATCTGTGTTCAAATTCACTAAGTGTATCTGCTTCTAGTAAAGTCTTTGTACATTTTATTACCACTTCTCTCTCAGCAGTATCTTTATTATTTCTTTAATTTTTACTAACAGTTTATTAGTTAGTGTGGCAGTGGAAATTGTAAGGGGAAATCTCTGTTGTTTTAAGTATGCACCAGACTTAGATATTTACCTTGTTCCTGTTTACTTTTAACTTACCTAAATCAGGCTTTTGTAACCGTCACCGCTCTCCCAAACTGCACATAACAAATACTTTCATTTGCAAAATCTAGTAGTGAAGTTCAAATCCTGCTTAAAATATCAGCTGCACTGAACGTAACATAATACTCTCTTACAAAATGCGTTCTATGCTTGGTTTCCAAGACTATATTTGCATCTTTTTTTTTTTTTTTTTTTTTTTCTGGTTGCTTTTTCTCAGTCTCCTTTGGAGGGTGATTTTCATCTGTAAATTCTATTAACACTAGAGTCTCCAAGAATTCTGCTCTTGATCTCTCAACCTTTAAATCTGTAGAAATTCCATAAATTCCTTAAGTTATTCCTTAAATTATGTCAGTTAATAACTTATAAGCATGTATGTACTGATAATCCCTAAATTTAGATTTCTAAGCCAGGCATCTGTCTTGGAATCTAGACTTACATATTCAACTGACTACTTGATATTTTTCAATGAGTGTCTAGTATGCTTCTAAAACTTAATTTTCTACTATACTTAAAACATACAACAGTGTAGGTAAAACATACAACAGTGTCTGATAAAGTTATTTTATCCTCCAGTAAGCTCCAACTATGTCTGCTCTTCCTGCATCCTGCTCTATGGCAACTTCCTCATTCAGTTTAAATATATATGTGTATATTCTGTTATATATTCTAGTATATATTCTAATATACATATAAAACTTTCTTTTTTCTTTCAGTAACAAATATATTTCAATTAGTTCTGTTGGACTTGAAAGCAGAATATATTAACTTTTCACTGTCTCTATTGTTACTATTCTGTTCAAAGTCATCAATATATTGGTCATAATTTTTCAATTGGCTTCTCATTGTCTTCCTGATTCCACCCTTAATCTTCCTTAGTCTATTGTCATAAAAGCAGTTATACTGATTTTATTAAAATGTAAGCTAGATCATATTGCTGTCATGCTCACAACTCCTTAATTGCTTTCTTTCTTGCTGAGAAAAACAAAGTAAAGTTATTGTTATCCTCTAGCCCCTGCATACTTTAGTTTCCATTGTTTATCTGACCTCATCTTCTGCTACTCTATTCTTTCACATTATTCCATGGAGAGTTGCCTCTTTCTAATTTCTACAACCATACTTGCTCCCTCTTCAGAGCCTTTGTACTTGACACTCTCAAATATCAACAGTGTTTAATCTCTTTCTTAAATACTTTAACTCAAAGATTATTTTCTCAGAAAGAGCTTTTATGGTGAGCCAGCAAGAATTTCAGCCTCTACGTGATGACATCATGTATCCATATGAAATCTCAAGTGTTCCTGTTTGCCAGTTGCTATGCTCAGATTTTCTATTTGCTTTACTTGGTATTCATTGCATCATTAGAAAATAAACTGGATGAGTGTAGGGATTTGTTTATCTAGTTTATTGCTGCTTCTCTAGCACATAAAACAGAGGCTGATCTATAATTGAAATCCGATAAATATTTTATACGAATTAGTGTATTTTACTCTATGACCCAATATGGAATTGTCAAATTTTTACAATTAGGGTCTCCTTTATAACCATAACAAATGTCTTTCTACTTAGTTGTTTATGGTGGGCACTTTTCCCTTCCTCTTTGTGTTGCCATAGAAATCAGGCAATGATGTGTGCTCTTCCACCACAATGGAAGTTAAGAGTGGCAGACTCTAGTCCTTGTAAGGGGCAAGCCTAAATGTGGAAGGAATCATTTTAATTTTGAGAGAGTTATTAAGTAGTATATTGTGGTCATAATTATATGTAAGCCAAATCCTCCATTCCTCCTTTATCAATTCTAAAGCTATTACTTTTATCAATACTTGTTCTATACTTTTGTCTCTCAATAAGTTTAGAATTTTCAAGTGGAAGATTAGTGCTTAATGCTGACACCTGAAGTGTAAAATCCATTGACAAATACTGGAAACAGGTATGGACTGGCATTTCCTGAGCAAAATAGCATGCTGTACACCACTAAGTATACATCTTTGATTTTTAGTGCTCTCGTAAATTTGGCTTTTGTTGTATTTGTACCTCGGTAGTTTTTTGAAATTTATATTGAGAGTGAATTTTTATTACTCTAGGTGTAATCTGTGGTCTACAAAGAACATTCTTTGTAAGACCCTCTGACTTAACCAGAACTTACTGTAGATATATGTCCTTTCAATAAACAATTATGGTTGAGACAAAGATTATCAATAAGGAAAAAACATGTTATTACTTAGTAAAATCCACCTCAAAATATGAAGGAATTGTATATACAAGATTTCTAGGAAGCAATAGAAGAGAAAAAATTTTTTGTTTTTATTTTTAATTTTTTGATGCATTCTTTCCCTCATCCATATCTTTAGTATGTGATTTTAACTTGCAAAGGCAGTTAAATTCCATGAGCCTAAACAGCATTCAGTTGTGTGCTTTGTGCTGTGCAAAGGTAAGTAGTGTTAGAATAACTGTTTGAAATTCAGTTCTAATATATGATATTTTAATCCATAATTAGGGAAGAAATGGTGGAAGGATTAATTATTGGAATCATGTGCTTGTCTTTCAAACACACTAAATCCCATTTGCAACCATTATTGCATCAGAAAATCAGAGTGACTTCTCCATTAGAAAGGTCATTAAATTTCTTTATTCAGTCATTAAAAAGAATGATGTATCATATTATAAAAAGAATATGCTGTCCTTATGAGTTAAGATTGAAAAAGCAAATAAATTGTTTTAAGTGCAAAATTTAAGTCAGCACTATAAATTAAAAGCTAAGGTTCCTTTATAAGAAATAAATTTTGCCCATAAAATCAACCATATTGGTTTATAAAAATACATTTCTCCCTTAATATTGAAGTAGGAGTAATCAAAATGTTCTTTATTTCTCAATTTGTCCTTAAGAGAGAGCTTTATATATTACCCTTCTTAAACATTATCACTAGTTAACATACCTTCTTCAGAGATGAAGCTTCATAGATAAATGGATTTTGTCTTGTAAAATAAATGGAAGATAAATGTTACCTATCGTCTTTTATCTCTGAACCTTCCTAACTAGTTGAACATTCCCTGGCTTGATTTTGATACAAACAAGCCCAACTTCTATTTCTTCTTAATCTCCAAGGTTATAAGGAATGTTATCCTTTTCTGATATTTTCTAAGGTGTAAGTTATTAGCAGACCTAGTCAGCCCTGATATGTTATTCAGTGATTAGAAAAGCAACCCCATTACAGTGTTAAACTATTTTGGTGGCTGAGAGACACTGGTTTACTTGAATGTCAGTTTCAAGTTTTGCAAAACTTTAAAAGGGTCCTGATTAAAGAAAAAAATTAAAGCTTCACCAAGTTGGTAAATAGATCATCATGTTTTCTAACAAGCAGAGATTTGGTTTAACATTCTTATCAGTTTGTTCTCTGGAAGACCGCACAAATCTGAACCCATAAGTGACTATGCAGTAGTGGCAGATAAGGAAAATGTCGGAAACTCTGAGATAACCGACCTAAAAGCCCTTGATTAATTACATTTTTGTTCCCACTCTACTTGTATTCTCTACGATAGCCGTTAAAGCTACTAAATTTCTTCTTGCTTTAGGTGTAAGAGAACTAAGAGGTTGTTTTCTTTCTGGGAAATTTCAATAATAAAATTCTATGAGTCTGAGGGACGCAGCAAGGCCTTAAATAGGCTGTTCAGGTCATCATCCAAAAAGGTGTCAAAAACCCATTTTTTCATGTAAGGCTTCTAAATGTAAACTACATTACTTCAGATTACCTTTCAAATAATGAAGTTTTTCTATTCTAAATATAATCATTATTTTCTCTAATGCACATTATTAAGGAATCATTGTTCGTAAAGTTTTACAGTCTGCAGTCACTTCATATTCCTATTCCACAGGGGAAAAGTTGCATTATAAAATAAGTCATGGGCCTTCAGTTTTCTTTTGTTTTACTTTCCAAGCAGTTCCACAACATATTGTATCTACGTTCACGTAGAACTTACAATTTTTTCCCTTTATTTATAATAGTATGACAGGTTTTCATGTATTATAGCTCTGTGGAGATGTTATGTTTTCTTCTAGTCAATGTCATTTGCTTGATTCAATACTGATAAACTTAAAAAAGTCTATTGTGTATTGGTGTTTCTCAATAGGGGAGCGTTTGGCATTTTAAGTGAGACAGTTCTTTATATAGAAATATCCCTTTTGTTGTAAAAGGACTATTTTTCCAAACCCTTACCCTGACATTTTATTAGCATACCTGTGTAATTAAAACATCTAAAATAGGTTTCCATTTTTTTTCTATATGACCTTCAGGAGAATGATGCCATCATTGCTTGAAATCACTGCATCTGAAAAATTGATGTTAACGTTCAACATCAATTCATGTTAAAAACTCTCAATAAACGAGGTAGTGAAGAAACATATCTGAAAATAATGAGTCATGTATGACAACCCCACAGCCAATATCATACTGAATGGGAAAAAGCTAGAAATATTTCCTTTGAAAACCAGCACAAGACCAGGATGCCCTCTCTCACCACTCTTATTCAAAATAGTATTGGAAGTCCTTGCCAGGGCACTCCAAAGAGAAAGAGAGGAAGTCAAACTATCTCTGTTTGTAGATGACATAATTCTATAGAAAACCCCATACTCTTGGCACAAGATTCCCTCCAGCTGATAAACTTCAGCAAACTTGCAGGATACAAAATCAATGTGCAAAAATTACTAGAATTCCTATACACCAACAATAGCCAAACCAAAGAGCAAACCAGGAAGGCAATCCCATTCACAATTTTCACAAAAAGAATAAACTACCTAAGAATACAGCTAACCAGGAAGGTGAAAGATTTCTACTATGAGAATTACAAATCACTGCTGAAAGAAATCAGAAATTACACACACACAAAAAACGGAAAAACATTTTGTGCTCATGGACAGGAAGAATCAATACTGTGAAAATGGCCAGACTGCCCAAAGCAATTTATAGACTCAACGCTATTCCCATTAAATTACCATTGAGATTCTTCACAGAACTAGAAAAAACAGTTTTAAAATTCATACAGCCCAAACAGCCAAGGCAATCAACAAAAGCAAAAATTGACCAATGAAATCTAATTAAACTAAAGAACAAAATAAACTATCAACAGAGTAAGCAAATAATCTACAGAATGGGAGAAAATTTTTGCAAACTATGCATCTGATAAAGGTTTAATATCCAGAGTCTACAAGGAACTTAAACAAATTTATAAGAAAAAGCAAATAACGCTGTCAAAAAACAAGCAAAAGACATGAACAGACATTTCTCAAAAGACGTACATGCAGCCAATAATCATATAAAAAAGCTCAACGTCACTAATCATTAGAGAAATCCAAATCAAAACCACAATGAGATACCATCTCACACCAGTCAGAATGGCTGTTTTAAAAAAATCAAAAAATATCAGATTCTGCTGAGGTTGTGGAAAGACAAGACATTTACACACTGTTGCTGGGAGTGTAAAGTAGTTCAACCATTGTGGAAGACAGTGTGGCAATTTCTCAAAGACCTAAAGACAGATATACCATTTGACCCAGCAATCTCATTACTGGGTCTCTAGTTAAAGAAATACAAATAATTCTATTTTTAAAAACACACGCATAAGTATGCTCATTGCAGCACTATTCCCAATAGCAAGGACATGGAATCAACCTGAATGCCCATCAATGGCAGACAAGATGAAAAAATAATGTGATACATATACACCATGGAATACTATGCAGCCTTTAAAAAAACAGATTATATCCTTTGCAGAGACATGGATGGGGCTAGAGACCATTATTCTCAGCAAACTAAAGCAGGGATGGAAAAATAAATACTGCATGTTCTCACTTATAAGTTAGAGATAAATGATGAGAACACAGGCACACCTATAAGGGAACAACACACACTGGGGCCTACCAGAGGATGGAGGGTGGGAGAAAGGAGAGGATCAGGAAAAATAGTTAATGGGTACTGAGATTAATAGGATGATAAAATAATCTGTACAACCAACCCCATGACACACGTTTATCTATGTAATAAGCCTGCGCATGTACCCCTGAATTTAAAATAAAAGTTAAAAAAGAAAGAAATCACTGCATCTAAGCACAAACTAAATTACAAGACCAAGCTCTCTTCCTACACATACTTCAAAATCCATATATTGCTAACAGATCCTAGAGACAGTATTTGCAATAAAATATTATAAAAGTAACTACTATATTTTGCCACACACAAATATGCTGTCTACTTGGATGAGACATGTGAGGGAATATTGGCAAGTAAATTGGACAAATTAAACTTTTAGATAAATTTTATTTTTTTATTTTAAATCATAATCATAAAAATGTGGGTACATGAAGGCTAAGTTGAAATGCACAATTTTGTTGTGTTTGGTTTGGTTTTATTCCTTTAGCAAAAGAAATCTTAACAATCTTCTTTCTTTTCTCTTATAAATGCTGTGTTATTTGAGAAATTACTATTTGTAAATTTTTTTCTTCTTTTATTTATACTATTAACATTTTGGCAAATCAGTTTGGGATACGAATAGGTTGAAAGAGAAAAAATAATTGACAAAACCATTTATTCAAAATTCCACATAATTTATTAGTATTAATTAGAATCATTTTTATTATGTTCAACAGTGAAATTAATATTAGTAAAAGAACATACAAGTTGACTTTATCATAAACATATCATTAGCTTTAGACACCCAAATGCATTTTTGATTAAGCAGAAAATCTATAGACTTCTGATTCCTCAGGAGAATAATGGGTTTATATTTTACAATGTTTTGGAATAGTATTGTCTTATCTATGGGAGCATATAAGAAGTCTTTATTTATTTTTTTTTTTTTCAAGACGGATTCTCACTGTCTTCAGGCTGGAGTGCAATGGTATGATCTTGGCTCACTGCAACCTCTGCCTCCCGGGTTCAAGCGCTTCTCCTGCCTCAGCCTCCCGAGTAGCTGGGACTACAGGCACCTGCTACCATGCCCGGCTAATTGTTATATTTTTAGTAAAGATGGGGTTTCACCATGTTGGCCAGAATGGTCTTGAACTCCTGACCTCAGGTGATCCTCACACCTCGGCCTCCCAAAGTGCTGGGATTACAGGTATAAGAAGTCTTAAAAGAAGACTTCTAAATTATTAATCAAAAAGAATATGAGGCATCTTCATAATTTTTTTTTTTTGACAGACTCTTGCTCTGTTGTCCATGCTATCGGGCAGTGGTAGGATCTCGGCTCACTGCAACCTCCACCTGCGGGGTTCAAGAGATTCTCCAGCCTCAGCCACGGGAGTAGCTGGCGTTACAGGCATGCACTACCACACGCCGCTAATTTTTAGCAGAGACAGGGTTTCACCATGTTGGCCAGACTGATCTGCCACTCCTGGCCTCAAGTGATTTGTCGGCCTCAGCCTCCCAAAGTGCTGAGATTACAGGCGTGAGCCATCTGCCTGGCCTAACTTCATTATTTTATCTAAAATTTATTGAACACCTCCTATATCCAAGGCATTATCTAACACTTTTTAAAATCTATTTTTATCATTATTATTTCTATCATCTGTCTAAAAGTTTCTTATTTAACCTTAAAAAAATTGAAGGTATCAATTATTTCTGTATTCACAGAACAGAAAACAGAGGTATAGAAAAACCAAATAACTTTTCAAATATCACAAAAATACTACGCTTCCCATCTAATACTTCTGTGTAGATTTGTATGTTTTTAAGTATTTTTAAGCAATATGTTATTAAATTTAAGCATACAGTTGACAAATACATTATTGAGGGCTTTGGGTTCTAGAAAACGGATTGGCATTAGTTATCTGTCAGTTGTTTTATATAGACAATCATGAAAAGTTTTGCTTCTCTACTTTCTTATTTTTGTGATCTTGTTTATACAGTATCAGAATTTCCTGAATCATTGAAATGGAAGAAAAGAGAAGATTTATTCTTACTTAATAAATTAATTTCTAATGATTTTCATTATAATTTAAATACACTTATTGTATGTAACTTGGGCAGCTTTTTTAAAGTGCAAGGTGAAAATCACTTAATGTCATTGAGTTATTATCCCTGTATTTATATTGCTAAACACACTTCCGGAAAAGAGGTTACAAAACCACACACCTCTGACAGGGTATGTAGAGTATGTGGAACACCCTTTTTTTTTTTTTTTTTTTTTTTTTTTTTTGAGATGGAGTCTCCCTCTGTCGCCCAGGCTGGAGTGCAGTGGCACTATCTGGGCTCACTGCAAGCTCTGCCTCCCGGGTTTACGCCATTCCCCTGCCTCAGCGTCCCGAGTAACTGGGACTACAGGCGTCCACCACCTCGCCCTGCTGATTTTTTAGTAGAGACGGGGTATGTAGGTATGTATTTTTAGTAGAGACGGGGTTTCACAGTATTAGCCAGGATTGTCTCTATCTCCTGACGTCATGATCCGCCCTCCTTGGCCTCCCAAAGAGCTGGGATTACACGCGTGAGCCACCGCTCAGGGCCCCTTTTTTTAATTAATAATTTTCACAACATCATACGAAGTTAAAAGTGTTTAATATTGCATTACAGTGAACTACAATAAATATCTTGTAATTTTTAAGGCATGTGAGTAAAATTTTTTGAGGTTGTCCTTTTGTAAAACATATACAGAATTCGATTCATTTCAAACACTGTTGGAATTCATGCTAAGATTTTATTGAATAGAAATATTTGTGTTGTACAATAAAAACTTTTTTCAAAGATTACCAAACATGAGAAGTTAAAGATTTCACTAACTAAAGAGATTCTAAATTAAAGAATACCTGTGTCACTGTAATGAAACCACTTTAAACGTTTTGAATTTTGTAGAGATATTATAAATAATCAAGTTTCAAAAGCCAAAAAAAATTATCAAAATATATATATCAGTCTATCTGGCCAATTATGAGTCATTTGTATGTAAGAATAAATATTTTTTAAGAATCTTTTACAAATCTTTCACGTAACATCTTTTGGAAAAGCATCGTGTTATACTTTCATAGTGTTAGTATTTTGTACTTTAATTTGTTCAAACATGAATTAAGAATGAAGACCATAAAATTACAAAATTATCATCAATTTTACTTAGTAATTTTTTCAGGTAACTGAAATATTATAAAACTATAAATTATTTTATATAATGATTTTGATGCTCATTAACTTATGTATATTTTCTTTTGTATTAAAAGTATACTTGACTTTATTTGATATTAATGAATATTTATAAATACAAATGTACCTAATTGAACTACTTTAAGTCCTTAATCCTTTTTGCCTAGGTCTTAGCCTGACAATTAATTATATACATGAAATAACTCTAGAATCTTTGTCATCCTAGTTAAATTTGCATTCAGCAAACAGCGTTTGGGCCTATACAAAGGCATAGAATATAAAAGCTATTATGAGAAAAATAGAAAACATTATTTTATAGTAAACAGATTCACTAAAGCCTCCAAGATAAGGTAATATAATAGATCATAATATGTATTTATTTATATAATTATATTATAAATAGCATATCTAATATATAATTTTATATAATGTAATGTTTATATTAAAATTGCATAAAATTATTTTAATTATGTTTTTCAAATTTTGATTACAAATAATATATTTGCTTCTGTAACAAACATATTTTCAGATTTATTTTTATATACATGCTTATCAGATTGGTTTCTTATGACTAAGAAAAATAAGAAATTTGGCTAGAATTATTAACTTTAAATTAAAAATAAAGCATCACTTACAGATAGTTTCAAAATTCTTTTAAATAGTGTTATTTTTCCTAGTAAGAAGCACCTAAATATTACTGGATAAAATTATTATCAAAAATAAAATATAGCTCATAAGTGGCTTGATTTTTAACACCTTGTTACTTTTGCCAACATTCCTAGTAGAATAAATTGTACAAAAATTAGAATACAATTTGAAAAAATATGAAAAGCAATGTAACATACATCTAATTAGGCAATAGTTTAAGAGCTATTGCTACAAGCTATGAGTTAATATACAATGGCTTAGTCCAGTTTCATATTTTTTTCTGTAACTTAGACTAGTATTGATCAAAAACATACTTATAGATCAGTGTTGCTGTAAATTTATTTCTTACAAAGGATGTTTAATGAAAATAATTAAATTTGAATAGAGACAGGAGATCAGAAAAAGTATTATAATCAAAGATAAATTTGCTGATTTTGATAATTTCATTTTGGTCATTTAAAAAAAGGTTTTTGTTCTTAAGAAATGCTCACTGAAATATTTAGGTATAAATAAACAAAAATGTATAATTTTACTATCAAATTACTTAAAAGCAGAATGTTTGATAGAGCAAACCGTTTGGAATAAAATGCAAACAGTGTTTGGATCTGGGAAAAGGGTTCAGAGTAGTTTCTTGTAGTATACTATGTAGTAGTGTATTTATAGATTTTTCTTTATGTTTGAAATAATGTCTCCCAAAAACATTTAAAAATCTAGTCAGAGATGAAGAAAAACACAAATCCTACTAATATCACAGATTCAGAAGTCAAAGATTTATTTGCAAAAAACAGGTGAAGACTTTTGAAGAAGTGTTAACAATATAATTGACATTTTAAAGGTCAGTTAAAACAAATGAGACTATACAGATAGGGAAATACACACCATCTTGTGCTTGCATTAAGATACTTTGAAGCAATATATTAAAAGTTGGTGTTTAAAAACACAAATTGTGGAACTAGACTATCTGTGTTCTAATTCATGTTTTGATTTTTAGAAGCTGCGTGCCTATACAAATTATGGAAAACTTCTTTCAGTCCCTAAATCTGTAAAATTGGAGCAATAAAAAAAATCTGACTTTTTTTTTTGTTATGAGAGTTAATAAATGTGTAAAATATTTAGAAAAATATGTAGTACAAACAGTAGTAGTTATTATTAAATTTGTACGACTTGAATATTTTCTTTTTTTTTCAAACAGAGTCTCACTCTGTCACCCAGGCTAGAAGGCAATGGCGTGACCTCGGCTCAGCTCACTCTTACCTTCACTTGCTGGGTTCAAGGGATTCTCCGGCCTGAGCCTCCTGAGTAGTTGGGATTACAGGTGCCCATCACCACACTTAGCTATGCTTTTTTTTTTTTTTTCTGTATTTTTAGTAGAGACAGGGTTTCACCGTGTTCCCAAAGTGCTGGGATTAAAGGCGTGAGCCACCGTGACCAGCCCAACTTGAATATTTCCTTAAAGGAAAATTTGTATAATGAATATTTTCTTCCAAAGATGTTTTATAGAACTTACCTACAACCTCCACCATAGTAAAGTGTCTCTCTTTGTAGCATTCTCTACCAAGAAGATAGTTGCAGTATGGTCAGAGATATTATATGAAGGAAATATAGTCATTATTAATAAAGTCATTCAACTGTTTGTTCATTTATTGAGTGATCCATTATCTTGCCATCTAAAAAAGAAGATTTTTATATAGAAATTGTATTAGTTCATTTTCACATTGCTATAAAGATACTTCCTAGGGCTGCATAATGTAAACAAAAGAGGTTTAATTAACTCACAGCTCTGCATGGCTGGGAAGGCCTCAGGAAACTTATAATCATAGTGAAAGGTGAAAGGGAAGAAGGTGCCTTCTTCGCAAGGTGGCAGGAGAGAGAGAGAGAGAGAGAAGGAGGAAGTAGCAGACACTTACCAAACAACCAGATCTTGAGAGAACTCACTCGCTATCATGAGAACAGCATGGGGGAAACTGTCCCCATGATCCAAACACCTTCCACCAGGTTTCTCCCTTAACACATGGGGATTACAATTTAAGATGAGATTTGTGTGGGGACACAGAGTCAAATCATATCAGAAATATCTAAAATAAAATATACTGTATATAGATTCTCTATGTATTAATTTCACCAAAGCAAAGTTAAAGACGTTTTGTGAAAGATCTTGAGAAGGCTAAGTGGAGAAGACTTAACAGAGAAGATATTTAAGGTGTGTCTTGAAGTGCAGGGTTTTCATAAATTGAGATGGGATTGAAAATCACGCCACATTAGATTGTTTTCCACAAAGAGAAGTATCCAGCTGAGAATGTGATTCTCAAAACTACAATAACATTAAAATCATTTTTCTTTTTAAATAAGTTTGGCTGTATTTTATTTCATCTTTCTTTTATAGTCTACTGATCATTAGATTTGTTTCATTTTGATTTATTTTGTTCCTCTCTCCTGCCACCTTGTGAAGAAGGTGCCCCTTCTCTTTCACCTTCCGCCATGATTGTAAGTTTCTGAGGCCCCTCTAGCCATGCAGAACTGTGAGTTAATTAAACTTTTGTTTAAATTACCCAGTCTCAAGTAGTATCTTTATAGCAGTGTAACAATAAACTAATACAATTTCTAGAATTATAGATATTTAGAAATGAAGATCTCAAGTCTAGTGAAGTTAGTTAATGTAAGAATTCATCCAGTGGTGTGGCAGGCCACAAGACCAATGATAGGGAATGCCAGTTCTGAGTTAATGCCATCTAGCAGAGATAATCCCAAAAGTAAGTGATTAAAAAAACAGTTGGCTACAGGAAATATAAAGTGTCTCAGGATAAATTTAACAAGGAACATGACCAAGAAACATGACCTCTATAAACATGCTGTAAAAGTTTGTAAGTGATATAAAAGAAGATTTGAATAAATGGAGAGATATATCATATCCTTGAATGAGAAGGCTACATAATACGAAGATGGCTAACTGGGGTTCAGCGTACTCTAATCTAAACCACAGAGGATTTTATTCCTAAAATTCTCCAAAATCTTTCCATAGTTCATGTAGAGAAGAAGGTAGAACAGCTATTTAATTTGAACAAATAAGAATGATTTTTGGGAAATTTCTATGATGCGTTAAATATTAAGTTTAACAGAGATAAAAATGCAGTATTAAGACGTGAATAAACAGAACAACACACACAAAAATTACACTGTTAATTTAGAAATTTAACTTAAGAAAACATAAAATGTATGTTTATCAGTAACAACTCACAATGGATTGTTTGAATAGGTGTAGCAACTTTGGAAATAAGTGATTAGATAAACACCTTGCCATACACTGCACATGTATGTGTATATATATGTGTTTCTCTTACTATAACTTTATCTAAAGAATAGACCATAAGAATAAGCTGTAAAATATTCATATAAAAATATGTATGCTTAAATGTGTAAACAGAGTTAATAGTCTCAGATAAAAATTATCATAATCATGTAGAAAATATTCATAATCTGAATTATGTAAAAATTTTATCTTGGAATATTAAAATTACAAGTCATAGAGAAAATATTTGAAAAAACATAAACATAAATATAAATATTATATATAATAAATATAATACAACATAAAGAATATTTAATTTATTGCTCATATAAACTGTCCAAGCATATTTTCTTAAAAATTCAATAATCCTATAATAGGGAGATAAGAAAAATATAAATTCATAAGAAAAAATAAACACCTGACATATACTATTTCATTGCCTACTAAATTAATCACATTTGAAAAATCTAAATAACCAATGTTAGTGAAGATCTTTTAAAACTGTTACTTTTAAAAGAGGTAGCACTATAAGGTGAAAATGTGTTCATAGCTTTTAACACATTCATCTGATTTTTGGAAACCCATTAAAGACAACTAGACTACAATGCAGTATAAATAATATTGTGATGATCATCATTCTGGTATTATATTCTGATATTATCTTCAAATTATATAGAATGTTAAAGTGGGACTATAAAAAAATCAAGAATCTTTCTATTGATACAAATACATGTAATAGTTAAAAATGAGGTTACTAAAACAATGGGAACACAGCAATGTTATGAAAGGTATTTCGTATGTGTGTATGTGAGGATTACTTACAGATAATAATATAAAAATGTAATAAAATTTCTTAATTTATTTGAACTTTAGTGTCCTGGCCTCTTCAAAAACCTAACAAGATTTTTGTGAGCACAAAATTGGAAAGAAAAAATGTTTAAGGGACAGTGTAGCGCTATAACACATGAAAAGCATATACAAAGCACCCAGTGGAAAGCCTGTAGCAAAAGAAAAAAGAAACTTTTCTTCCCCTCACTTATTCTTTTCATTAGGAAGTACACATCTTATATTTTTCTGTATCAGTGTAGACTCAAATAGGAGTAATATTTTAAACATTTTTTCTGATTTGAATAATACATATAGAGTTACATTGCAGTTATACACTTGAATCAACCAAGAAAATGTAGCTCTTTAATTTTTCTATAACAGAAAACAAATTATTTATCTGTTTTATAATAGGGAAAATTAAATTTGCCAATAAACCGTATACCAATCTCTTTATGGGTGAGATTCTTCTGTTGCATTTTAAATGTCTTTTTAGTTAATTTCCATCTTTCTAAAATCTTTCCATCCCCACCTGCCAACTGCCCTGCCCAGAGTTGTAGCTGAGAGTAAGAGACTTACATGAGTATGATTAATGATGGCAGCCAGGGAGCTTGCAGATCTGCCTCAGAAACTGTTGCTCCTCTATGGCTATTGTTGACGTCTCCGTTCTCTAATGGTGTCGCTTTCCTAAGTATCACTTTTCAGCTCACAGAGATTTTGGCTTGTAAACTGTTAAGCATTTTCTTTTTTTAAATTTTTTTTATTTTTTTTATTACTATTACACTTGAAGTTCTAGGGTACATGTGCACAATGTGCAGGTTTGTTACATATGTATCCATGTGCCATGTTGTTTTGCTGCACCCATTAACTCGTCATTTAGCATTAGGTATATCTCCTAATGCTGTCCCTCCCCCCCTCCCCCCACCCCACAACAGTCCCCGGAGTGTGATGTTCCCCTTCCTGTGTCCATGAGTTCTCATTGTTCAATTCCCACCTATGAGTGAGAACATGCAGTGTTTGGTTTTTTGTCCTTGCGATAGTTTACTGAGAATGATTCTTAAGATGATTACGTCCGCAATAAAATACTGGCACACCGAATCCAGCAGCACATCAAAAAACTTATCCACAACGATCAAGTTGGCTTCATCCCTGGGAGGCAAAGCTGGATCAACATACAGAAATCAATAAATGTAATCCATGATACAAAAAGAAGCAAAGACAAAAACCACATGATTATCTCAATAGATGCAGAAAAGGCATTCAACAAAAATCAAAAGCTGTTCATGCTAAAAACTCTCAATAACCTAGGTATTGATGGGTTGTATCTCCAAATAATAAGAGCTATTTGTGACAAACCCACAGCCAATATCATACTGAATGGACAAAAACTGGAAGCATTCCCTTTGAAAAATGGCACAAGACAGGGATGGCCTCTCTCACCACTCCTATTCAACATAGTGTTGGAAGTTCTGCACAGGGCAGTCAGGCAGGAGAAAGAAAGAAAGGCTATTCAATTAGGAAAAGAGGAAGTCAAATTGTTCCTATTTGTAGATGACATGATTGTATCTTTAGAACACCCCATTGTCTCAGCCAAAAATCTCCTTAAGCTGATAAGCAACTTCAGCAAAGTCTCAGGATACCAAATCAATGTGCAAAAATCACAAGCATTCCTATACACCAGTAACAGACAAACAGAGAGCCAAATCATGAGTGAACTCCCATTCACAATTGCTTTAAAGAGAATAAAATACTTAGGAATCCAACTTACAAGGCATGTGAAGGATCTCTTCAGGAGAACTACAAACCACTGCTCAATGAAATAAAAGAGGATACAAACAAATGGAAGAACATTCCATGCTCATGGGTTGGAAGAATCAATATCGTGAAAATGGCCATACTGCCCAAGGTAATTTATAGATTCAATGTCATCTGCATCAAGCTACCAATGACTTTCTTCACAGAATTGGAAAAAAAACTACTTTAAATTCATATGGAACCAGAAAAGAGCCCGCATTGCCAAGACAATCCTAATCCAAAAGAACAAAGCTGGAGGCATCAAGCTACCTGACTTCAAACTATACTACAAGGCTACAGTAACCAAAAGAGCATGGTACTGGTACCAAAACAGAGGTATAGATCAATGGAACAGAACAGAGCTCTCAGAAATAATACCACACATCTACAACCATCTGATCTTTGACAAACCTGACAAAAACAAGAAATGGGGAAAGGATCCCCTATTTAATAAATGGTGCTGGGAAAACCGGCTAGCCATATGTTGAGAGCTGAAACTGTATCACTTTCTTACACCTTATACAAAAATTAATTCAAGATGGATTAAAGACTTAAATGTTAGACTAAAACCATAAAAACCCTAGAAGAAAACCTAGGCAATACCATTCAAGCCATAGGCATGGGCAAGGACTTCATGACTAAAACACCAAAAGCAATGGCAACAAAAGCCAAAATTGACAAATGGAATCTAATTAAACTAAAGAGCTTCTGCACAGCAAAAGAAACTACTGTCAGAGTCAACAGACAACCCACAGAATGGGAAAAAATTTTTACAATCTACCCATCTGACAAAGGGCTAATATCCAGAATCTACAAAGAACTTAAACACATTTGCAGGAAAAAATCAAGCAACCCTATTAAAAAGTGGGCAAAGGATATGAACAGATGCTTCTCAAAAGAAGATATTCATACAGCCAACAGACACATGCAAAAATGCTCATCATCCCTGGCCCTCAGAGAAATGCAAATCAAAACCACAATGAGATACCATCTCACACCCATTAGAATGGCAATCATTAAAAAGTCAGGAAACAACAGGTGCTGGAGAGGATGTGGAGAAATAGGAACACTTCTACACTGTTGGTGGGACCGTAAACTAGTTCAACCATTGTGGAAGACGGTGTGGAGACTCCTTAAGGATATAGAACCAGAAATACCACTTGACCCAGCCATCCCATTACTGGGTATATACCCAAAGGATTATATATTATACTGCTATAAAGACACATGCACATGTATGTTTATTGCAACACTATTCACAATAGCAAAAACTTGGAACAAACCCAAATGTCCATCAATGATTGACTGGATTAAGAAAATGTGGCACATATACACCATGGAATACTATGCAGCCATAAAAAATAATGAGTTAATATCCTTTGTAGGGACATGGATGAAGCTGGAAATATCATTCTCAGTAAACTATCGCAAGGACAGAAAACCAAACACTGCATGTTCTCACTCATAGGTGGGAATTGAACAATGAGAACACTGGGACACAGGGTGGGGAACATCACACACTGGGGCCTGTTGTGGGGTGTGAGGAAGGGTAGGGATAACATTAGGAGATATACCTAATGTAAATGACGAGTTAATGGGTGCAGCACACCAACATAGCACATGTATACCTATGTAACAAACCTGCACATTGTGCACATGTACCCTAGAGCTTCAAGTATAATAAAAAAAGAAATATTACTAATGTTTACATATTAATTTTTTTAACCTGCAACTATACTAAATTCATTTATTCTAACTGCTTTTTTGGTGGAGTCTTTAGGGATATATCTCTATATATATTATATATATATTATACATATATTCATGTCATGTGAAAATAGGGAGAATTTGACTTCCTTCTTTTCAGTTTAGATGTCCTTTATTTTTTGTTTATTTTTTGAAGCTATGCTAAATGAAATTACTTTCTTGTCTTTCAGATAGTTTGTTATTGGCGTATAGAAATATTACTGATGTTTGTATGTTAATTTTTTTAACCTGCAACTTTACTAAATTCATTTATTCTAACAGCTTTTTGGTGGCATCTTTAGGGATGTATATATGTATATATTTACATATATATTTATTTTATATGTATATATATTCATGTCATCTGAAAATAGGGATAATTTGACTTTTTTCTTTCCAATTTTCATGTCCTTTATTTCTGTCTCTTGCTTAATCACTGTAGGTAGAATTTCCAGTATTATATTGAATGAAAGTGATAAAAGTGGACATTCTTGACTTGTTCCAGATCTTAGAAGAAAAGCTTTCAATTTTTAGCTGTGGGCTGATCATATATAGCCTTTACTGTGTTGAAGTTTGTTCCTTCTGTACCCAGTTTGTTGAGAGTTTTTATGGTGAGGGAATGCAGAATTTTATTGAATTCTTTTTCAGCATCTATTGAAATAATCCTATGGTTTTTGTCCTTGATTCTGATAATGTGATGCATCAGTTATTGATTTACATATGCTGAACTCTGTTTCCCCGAGATGGAGTTCCACTTAATCATGGTGAATGATCTTTTAAGTATGTTGAATTTGATTTGCTAGTATTGTGTTGAGGATTTTTGCTTTTGTGTCAATCAGAGATATCGCCCTATGGTTCTCTTTGTTTGTTGTGTCTTTGTCCGGTTTTAGTATCAGAGTAATGCTAGCTTCACAGAAAGAGTCTGGAAGTATTTCCTCCTCTTAATATTCTTATAATAGCTTGAATATAATTGATATTAGTTGTTTTTAGATGTTTAGTATAGTTCAGCAGTGAGGTTCTAGGCTTTTCTTTGATATCAGACTGTTTATTACTGCTGTGATCTAGTTGCTTATTACTGGTCTGTTCAGATATTCCACTTCTTTGTGATTCAATGCTGGTAAATTGCATGTGCCTGGGATTTAACCCATTTCTTCTAGGTTTTCCAATTTGTTAGAGTATGGTTTTTCCTAGCAGTGTATTATTATCCTTTTTATTTTTGTGGTATCAATTGTAATGTCTGTTTTTGTGTCTCTGATATTATTTCAGTTTTCTGGGTTTTTTTTAAACTAGAAGTTTGTCAATGTTACCTTTTCAAAAAAACAGTTTTTGTTTTGTTCATCTGTTGTATTTTTTTTTCTCTGTTTTGTTTATTTCTGCTGTGATCTTTCTGGGGTTCTTTTTTGTTCCTTATAGTTATTTCAAATTCAGATTGTTTTGTTTTTCTTGTTCCTTGATATGTAATGTTAGTTTGTTTATTTGAGATCTTTTGTATTTTGATGTAGGCATTAATTGCTATAAACTTCCT
Organism: Hylobates moloch; assembly: GCF_009828535.3. Classification (NCBI taxonomy): domain Eukaryota; kingdom Metazoa; phylum Chordata; class Mammalia; order Primates; family Hylobatidae; genus Hylobates; species Hylobates moloch. The sequence continues at coordinate 70,472,145 of NW_026652277.1, forward strand.
TCTTAGAACTGCTTCTCCTGTATCTCATAGGTGTTTGTATGATATTTATCCATATTATTGTTTTCTACATATTATAGGATCACATCTGTTTCCTATCAGTATACAAACTTTATCTGAAATGTATTTATTTACAAATTGTGCTGACGCTTTCTTCACTTTCTGTTTATATGTGAATCAGGGAAAACAGTCTGCAAAATAACTGTGTTTTGGACATTTTAGTGTTTTTTTGTGTATGTGCTGATACACTATCTGTAGATTTTTCCCCACAGACATCCAAATAAATGTGGCATAAATAGATGACAGATTAGTAGACAGATAGGTAAGTAGGTATATAGTTATGCAATTTCTCAGTACTCTTACTTAAGTTTGTTCTGCGGAATTCATTCACTTTCAAAGGAGTGATATTTAACTCTTTCCATAACTACATGTTTAACAGGTTATCATAGTATTTCTATTAGTTTTATTTTGCATGTTTTGTTGCTATGATATTTGTTATCCCACAAAAGTGAGGCTTCTGTTATGTAATGATGTTACTTTTTATATTTCTTCACAATTTTGAAATGAAATTTCAATTTATGTGCCATTAATATTGTGATCTCTTCTTCCTTTTCTTTCATTTCTTGGTGAATCTTTAGTGGGTTTATTTTTATGTTTTTCTCACTTTTTAAAATAAGCTATTATTGTTCTTGTCTCACTTTCCAGATTGTAGTGCTGCTTTGAGAACTCAGGTGACAGCCTGATTTTCCTTTTTTAATAGATTTTTTTAAATCTTGACACATATGACAGTATTCTATTCATGTTAGAATTCAGGAATTCTACAAGTATATGACCAATCATTTTATACATCCAACTCAGTAAGACCCTTTAAAACACAGGATCAATCCTCTTTGCAGCTCATGAATGAAAAAGTTTTCTTAGACATTTATCATTCTTAAGTCTAGAAAATCTCAGAACTGTAGTTTAATGTCAATACGCATTTTTAAGCAAAAAATACAAAGATAATCTAAATTATGTATTGCAGCTTTGGAAAAGTTTAGGGATGACAGTTGTGACTTAATTCTTTCAGATGGAGTGCCAAGTAAGATGAGCAAGAGAATACTAAGGACAAATATAAAGATGAAGTGAGAAAAAATAAAAACCATGTAAATTTTTGTCATAATATACTGTCTAGGGTTTAGGAAGAAAACTCAGATTTTCTTCACTTTTGTTAACTAGTCTTCTAAATATAGACCATGAATTTAGTATTAAATAAATCCAGTTTATGTTATATAACTAAGAAAAGGTGAATATGACAACATATAATTATTATCTGAAGAACATGAAGGAAATTCAAAGGTTTACCATATACGTAAAGAAAAGAGTGCATTCTAAGCTTGATTTTTGAGATGTCAAATAATTTTTCAATCCAATTGGAAATACAACTGGATGGATAGATAGTAGATAGATAATAGATAGGTAGATAGATGATAGATAGATGATAGATAGATAGATGATAGAGAGAGAGAGAGAGATAGATAGATGATAGATGATAGATAGATAGATAGATAGATAGATAGATAGATAGATAGATAGATAGATAGATTCATAGATAGATTTATAGATGGTATGGGGAGAAGGATTTTGGAAGATTCTAAGCTTGAAAAAGTAAGTTTGGAGTGGTTTGGTTCATATTTATCTTCATTAAGATTGTAATTATTTGGTTAAATTACTTAATTGATTTGACAGACTTAAAGTATACCCACACACACAAAATTGAGATTTTATATTTTATGAAAAGTGTTCACAAAGTGGATTTTTTTTCTGAAGCAATTGTGTTTTGTCAGGTTTTCACTGAATTATTTTTTACTCTTTCAGATACATTTGACAGCTTATGACAAAACCAATGCAGAATCCTTAAAAATCATCAAACTGATGCTATTTTTAGTGAGTCATTTTTTAAAAATTTATATGATTCTCATTCAGCTCATAATTAAATTTTATTCTCAAATGCCCTCAGACCTTGTACATTGATTACTCATTACTGCAAAAATTATATCTGAAAGATGATAATTTTTTCTGTAATGATTTAGTTACTTAATTTTTAAAAGCATAAATGTACCTGACCTATGTAAATCTTCTGAGTGTTCCAAATCCTTTTGCCTCAGTTCATAGTATGATTGTAAGTAGTATTCATGAATGTAGTGTATGTGTATATGTACATAGAAAGAGAGAGATGAGAAATAGAATTATTTTAATACGATAAATGCATTCTAGATATTCTTTATATTACTTTACATTCTCATATGTTATTTTGGAAAAAATATATATATTTTACATATACCTCAAAGTGCCAATATTTGTGAATATTTTACATGTGTATGATAAATCTGTTTAGAATACTTTTTTATTCCAAATCAATTACTCACATTTTAAACAGAGCAGGAAATTAAATTTCTTATTGCTGAAAGATAAAACTAAACACAAATATTTTTAAAAATAATGTAATAAGTAGGATCTAGAATTCTGGAGAAAACAATTCCACATAGTGAAATAATCATCTAACCTAATGATGGTGATGTGTATATATATATAAAGTATATATAATATCTAATATATATAATGTGTATATATATACACATACACACATATATATGTGTAAATTTTAAAATGTGATTTCTCTTTATTCTATGTCAATTCATAGTTATTGTATATATTACATATTTAATATTACATATTTAAAAATTAAACTGGATACTTTAAAACATTTTAACCTGATTTTTAAGTTTGTATTTATTCTAAAGATTATGTCTTTTTTCTATGGTATCTAGTGATTGTTTTACATCTACATTTTTGGGAACCTCATCTGGCTATAATAAAATCTTTCAGAAAAATTGTGAATACCCTCTGTTAAGCTTGTTTGTGACATTTACAAATACCAACTTTGACCTTGTAATGAGGAAAGCTTTGTGTTAATTTGAATAAATGTTATCAGCAGAAAAATCATTGGTGCTCTGTATTCTAAACACAGAACTGAGTTCTGTATTGGCAATTATGTAGTCTCAGCAAATCTTTCGTGGACTTCAAAACATTACCAAATATTGAGACTGATGGACAAAACTTCAAATTCCGGCTTTGTCATTTTCCACATATGTGCTTTATTTGATCCCATTAACTGTCAGTGTTATTTATTGTATATACCGTTCATTGCAAACAATTACACCAAGTTTGGAAGACTGTTTTTAAAATTAAATGAGTATTGTGTATAGAAATAGATGCACAATGCATTGTACTTTGTATTAGTATTAGCATGTGTTGTTAAGATTACAGTCAGGATTATATTTAGTGGTAGGGCCTAATCTCAAAATATCTATGCAGTTATCTTTTTACTTTAACTTGGAGAATTTAGAGCATCAAGTAATTCTTAAACAATCAAAACTGGCAGAAGAATTCTCCCTCTCTTGCTTCCTCATCCTTGGCAGGTTTTTACTTTTATCCAGCTATGTATACACTCATTAGTTTGAGATAACAGAAAATCCGTTCTCTCAAAATTTGCTTTTCTCTCATGACATGGGGCACCAAATAGAGGAAAGCGTAAAGGAAATCACAGGCCTTCTTTAGTTATCAATGTCTTTTTCTTAACGATAAGATACATGCTTTACAAAATTATCGTGATTACTTTAGATATGATTTGTGAAATATCAGTTTATAGTCTCAGCAAGATTCCTTAACTATTATTTTACCTTAAATAAGTAAATCTTGTCAGTTTTCTTTTCAAATTACAACAGTGATGTAGTTTGTGTATTTGTCCCCACCCAAATCTCATGTTGAATTGTAAATCTCTAGTATTCGAGATGAGGCCTCATGAGAGGTGACTGGATCATAGAGGTGGGTTTCTCATAAATGGTTTAGCAACATCTCCTTGGTGCTGTCCTTGCCATAGTGAGTTCTCACAAGATCTGGCTATTTAAAAGTGTGTAGCACCTCTCTTTGCCCGGCTCCCATCTCTGCTCCTGCTTCATCTTCCATCCTGAGTAAAAGCTTCCTGATTCCTCCCCAGAAGCAGATGCCAACTCTATGCTTCCTGTGCAGCCTACAGAACTTTAAGGCAATTAGACCTCTTTACTTATAAATGACCTAATCTCAAGTATTTCTTTATAAGAATTCAAGAACGGCTTAACGAAAACAGAAAAACACGCTAGTCCACTTATATAAGGTATATAAAATAGTCAAACTTAGAGTCAGAGAGTAGAATGGTGGTTACCAGAGGCTGGGAGAGAAGAAAATAAGAAATTGCTAATCGATGGATATGAAGTATCAGTTATCTAAGATGCATAAATTCTAGAGATTTGCTGTAATACGTTGTCCCTATAGTTAACAATAATGTATTGTACAGTTAAAAATTTGCAAAGCTATTATTTTCCTAAAGATTACCACTTGCTTCACACAATATGAGGTAGTCAGTTTGGCAAACTGTGTATCCTGCCGTATACTGCTATATCTTTCCACTTATTTGTGCATATTTGTACAAGCGTCTGTATAGATACACACCAGCTTACTTTTCTACTTTTATCTAATTGTAGGCATACTATAAGCCACATGTTTGCAACTTGCTTTGTATCACTACTTGTGTATGTAATGCACTGTTGTTGATGTTGTTTCAGGTTTATGTGTATTTCTGTTACTAAGATTTTATTTTCTGATTCATAAGTGCCATAAATTTTTATAACATGTATTTTTGAATATTTTGTAATCACTATTGTGGTTTTTTAACTATTTCTTCTTGAGATGCTCATTATTATAATTGGAAAAATCCATTAGTTTTGTATATTTATCTTACGTTCAACTACCTTAACAAATTTTTTGTTGTCATTTTAATCTAGAACTTTAATTTTCTATAAATCAAATTATCAGAAAAAAAGCATGATTTTTTCTTAAGGACATGGTTGAAACATATGTTAATAGCAGACATCCCTGTGTGTTCCTGATTTAAAATAAAAATATTTATTTTTCCTATATTAGAGTAAGATTTTCTGTTGCTTTTTCATGAATACTTTTTATCACATTTAAGAAATATTTTCGTTTTTATTTATCTTTACATGTTTAAAATTAGTAGTGGCTGTTGAATTTTTCTAAACTATTTTTATAGTTTCTACCATGATTATAAGTTTTCTCTCTTAATTTTTATACAATAAAATATTTTATGTGTATGAATGCAAAAGTTTACAAGATCAATAAAGATTAGTAAAATTTTTCTGTAGTATATAAATTTACAAAACTTCAGTTACCTATGAATGTGTGTGTGTGTGTGTGTGTAGTCTTCATTAATTTCTTTTGCTCCTGTTTTTTAAACAAGAAAATTATGTCTTTGGAATTTTTATCAAATGCTTTCCCTAAAGCATTATTTTATTTATGTTTCCAGAAAACTATTTGAAAACATGAAGCTAAAAATATTCAGTTAAATTTCTAGTTGTATTTGCTTTTTATCAATTCCTTTGCAATGAAGTTATTTTAAAATATATACTCTTAGAGTGAACCCTTTTTTCTCCCAATAACTCTTAGATTAGTTAATTCAATTTTGGTGGGGTGACATCAATTATTTGAATGATTAGTGAGCTTCTTGGATGAGCATTGTGATTTTAAACTATTCATTAATACAAAAACATAAGTGAATGATGCTGACATAATTTACTTCTATGGTAATTGTAGTTGTTTATTTTGTGTCTTTAGTCTTGCTGTTACATAACATTATAAAGAACTGGAGTTTACAAATTTGAAATGCTGGAAACATATAAAACATAGAAATGGCCTTTCATTATCTTACAATTTAATGATAATTATGTACTTGGCCCTAGTTGGTATGGTTTACATACGCTATCAATTAATTTCTATATAATCCAGCAACTTGACCAACACTCAGTTATTACATCTTTCTTACTTAAATAGGAAAAAATGTTATGCTTACACATTAATACAGAAAAAAATTCATATGCCAAAAATAGAGTGCTTAAATAATCAGTTTTCATTTTTATGATAATATTGGCTAAATATATGTAAATTAAAAATTTATGAAATTATAAGAGCTACTTGAATATATTATAAATTCATTGACTAAAATAATTTCTGACATATATAAAATAATCAAATAAAATGAATATAAGGTCCATGAAGCCAGAGTGCTTTTTTTCTTTTCACTATGGCTGCACTCCCATTACCTAGTATCACATCTGACCAGTAATTGTTTGTTCAATGAATGAATCGATAAATAAACATGAGCTACATCCTCATTCATAAAAAGATTGAATGAATAGAAAATCAAATTGAATGTCTGGATTTAGAAAGCATTTTTAAGGAACATTTTCAATGATATCATTATAGAAAGTCTGTAGTAGGTTTTGTAGTGTTTTCCTGTTACGTGTCAATAATTTAGATTAATGAACTGAGCCAAACACAAATTTTATTGCAGTCCTAATGTATTTTATTATCTTAAATTTACTTTTTATTCATCAGATATAGTAAGAACTGTTATTCAGATTTAATTTCTTTAGAATTTGATATGATCTTCTTACATTACTCAGGAGTCCTAGACTTTTCTAGGATATAGTAATTAGTCCCCACCTAAATCACACCTTGAATTGTAATAATCCCCATGTGTCAAGGGTGGGGAAAGGTGGAGATAATTGAATCATGGGGGTGGTTTTCTCCATACTGTTCTCATGGTAGTGATTAAGTCTTATGAGATCTTTTGGTTTTATAAATGGGAGTTTCCCCTGGACAAGAGTTCTTGCCTCCTGTCATGTAAGATATGCCTTTGCTCCTCTTTCACCTTTGCCATGATTTTAAGGCCTCCTCGGCTATATAGAACTGTGAGTCCATTAAACCTCTTTTCCTTTATAAACGACCCAGTCTTTGGTATGTGTTTATTAACAGCATGAGAATGGACTAATACAATTGGCATGAAGATTTAGATATAGATACAAATAAATAGATACAGCTCTTGGCTTTCACCATTAAAGCGCTCTATCTCAACTACTTTCAGATATCTTGATAATTCCATTTATATCTAGTAACTTTAAAAATTATGTACTTTGAAGACTGGAAAAATGAGTAATAACTGATACAATTAATTAAATACGAGCTACTGCTATGGTTTGAATGTTCCTCCAAAACTCATGTTGAAACTTAATCCCCAATGTGACAGTATTGAGAGGTGGGGCTTTTAAGAGGTGACTGAAACACAGGGTTCTGAAACTCTCCCCCCAAAAAACTTTACAAAATTGATAAAGTGAAAAAAAACTATTTAACTAGGCTTGCAGCATAATTCGCAGTAACCATTAAGCAAGCTTTCCCTTTGACCCAGTTTCTTGTAGCTGGTAGTTGCTTACTACCCCAGGAAAACAGCCCTTGTCACAAGATTCCTTCTTCTTTTTCTGTTCTATACATAAAATCTAAGATGTTGTGAGATGAATAGTTTTCCATTGAGTTTCTCTTTAGGTTTTGTATACCTATAAATTTACCTATGCCAGCTGATCTCAAGAGCCTAGAAGAAAAGTGACTCATGGAAGAATGTAGCATCCACATCCTGATGATTTCATCCCCTCTACCATGACCAATCGACAACCCCAATTTTCCAGCCCCTTGCCCTGAATGGTCCCCTTAAACAGTCTTGCTCAGAAGGCGTAAGAATGATATAATGGACTTTGGAGATGGAGGGTATGGTGGGAAGAAAGTGAGTAATGAAAGACTATATACTATGTACAGTGTACACTGCTCAGGTGACGAGTGCGCCAAAATCTCAGGAATCATCACTAAATAACATCTATGTAACCGAAAACCACTTGTACCCCAAAATCTGTTGAAATTTTAAATTAAAAAAATTATTGTCCAGAACCTCTTAGCAAAATGGATTTGAGACTTGAGAATTGTTCCCATTTCTTTGTTTGGCACCTTGTCATCATTAAACTTTTTCTCTACAGCAAACTCCACTATCAGTGTATTGGTCTGTTGCTACACAGCAAGAATATGAATCCGGCATCCCTGATACAGTTCTAACCTCATGAACTAATTAATCCATTAATTGGTTAATGGAAAAATTGGTTCATAGAATAATGGGTCGTCATGGAGACGAACTGGTAGCATTATAAGAAGAGAATGAGAGTACTCAACCAATATATGAGCACACCCAGCCCCCTTGCCATGGGATGCCCTGTGCTGCCTTGGGACTCTGTAAGAGTCTCTGCAAGCAAGACTATCACCAGATGTGGCCCTGTGACCATGGACTTCTCAGCCTTCGTAACTGTATGAAATACACCCTTTTCTTTATAAATTATCCAGTTCTAGGTTTTCTGTTATAATCAACAAAAATGAACTAAGACAGCCACTATATCTCATATAAAAACACAAAACATGTCTCAGACATTTTACATGTATGTAATATTGTCTCATTAGCAACACAAAATTCTCTAATATAGACACTGTATCCCTTTACTCATGGAGTAAAACATAAACGCATGCACTTCTGCATCCATAGCAACTTGATTCCCATGGTCATATAGCTAATGTGACTCTACTGTAACTAATGAAAAACTAATAATAACTTGAACAATTAACATAATTTTGGAATTATGCTAAGGGTTTTAATTCTCACTGTCTCAACTTCTCAATTAATATTAATATAAACTCAGGTGTTATTTAACTCCATTGTTCATGGTCTCAACAATTGAGCTGCTGTATGCCACAGGCAGAATTAGAGCCTCACTCTTTTGACTGTAAAGTTCATACTTGTTTCAGGATACAGGATAGATTTAAACCTCCTGTTCATGACCTCACACTTAGATGTCATGTGTGAAATCCAGAAGTACAACTGGATAAGATATTATAGAAATTACATGTTTTATGTTCAATTGCATAGAGCAATTAATTTAAAATACCCACATGCATAATTATTTACTCACATTAATAAGTTCTAAGACCTAGATGTTAATTCAGGTTTAAATAAGTCTGTTAGGTTATTCAGCGTATGTTTCTTTTATTTATATTTTGTCTTGGGGAAAATTATCATTATTTCCTTTCATAAATACTTTTGAGTTTCTTTTTTCTGGTTGAATAACACAAAAGAATAAATGTAAACTTTGCTAGTGTAATGATTCTATTATCGTGTTTTACTTTAAGTGCAAATTTCATAAAAGGCTCTTCCTAGGAAAATGAAATTAATCACTCCTATTAATCTCTGGAAATTAAAGATCTTCAAGAAGAGAGTAAAAATTTTGGAGCTCATAAGAAAGTTTGAAATTCACTTTAAATGTAATTCTCTTAAAAATAATGTATTTCAATTGATAGGTTAATATTATTATGGGTTTCCTTGACCTACAATATAATATTTATCCTTCATACACATTTTTCTACCTACTTATTTAACAAAACTGAGTTATAATACAGGAAAAAAATATTTTTAAATATTTTACCAAGAATGATTGAAAATGTGATTCAAAGGTTTGAATGTTTCTTGTGAAAACAGTTCTTATTTGGGTGTGAGAATATAGCTTTTGATTGCTAATAGCTCATCTTTATATGCCAATTGCTTTGCAGTCTAAAATTATGACAGATTTTTTTAGTAAAAAATCACCTGGCAAAATGTAGATTCACCATTTTAAACACATACACATACACACACACACACACATACACACACACACAACAAAATTGCATGTTTCTCCCAGAAAATACAAGCAATGTTCACAGTGGAAATCATTCATTCAACTCATGTTGGCTATTTGTCTAGTGGAAAAAAAAAATCAAAGATAGAAAAACACTTGAAGCACTACTTGAACACTATAAGTAAACTTGATGAAAAAAAGCAACGGGTTTGTATCCCAGTGAGTATATCAGAGACACCTGGGGAAATTTTTCAAAGGAAATATATCCAAAAACTGATAATGCTTTGGCTTTAGCATGTTATGGAGAAGAACACACACACACACACACACACACACACACACACACACACACACTGGCAGTTTGAAAAAACAGGGAGAAAACAACGCAAGAAAAGGCAAAGAAAGCAAGTTTTTCAATTAAAAAATTAATCTATCGTTCTATGAAAATTGAAATTCTAATAAGTGAAAGGAACTGAGCTTGACATAATGGCAGCTCTGAATGTGACTGCAATTTAGCGCACGTAGTGTTTGAATAGTCAACATTTCTGGAGAAAGTGCTTAGCATTCGTTGCTGATTTATTTCTTTTTTCATAAATGACCTTAATGTGAGAAGAGGCAGTCTAGTGGAAAGGATATGGAGATTGGAGTGTATGGGGTTGAATTATATCCCGGAAAATCTTGGACAAACTGTAGTTTCTCTGTTTATATTTTCCCATGTCTCTAACTCCTCTCAGTTCCAGGCTTTGCTAGAGCTAAAATAACAACAAAAACAAAAATCAATTGGACATTTAATAAAATGCTATCAGCATATACAAAAATTTGATTATAGTGAAAGAACTTCAGTCAGGTTTTTAGCCTTTGCTTAATCACTAATTAATATGTTGCTCGTTGTACACATCATGACATTTCACCTTTGGGCATCTTAAATTTTGTATTTCTGAAAATTGGAATTTGGAGTAAGTTGATTATACTTAACTAGGAATAAGAACCAAATCACTAATAAAATTTTTCAACACGCCCACCCCACCTCCCTTCTTTCTCAAAAAGTCATAGGGGTTATGTTAATTAATTTGGACTGGGTGGGATTAGGATATACATACGCTTTGAAAAAATTCCCCAGGTGTCTCTGATATACTCACTGGGATATGTACCTCTTGACTTCTATAAGGTTCTTTTCAACTCTCAATATTCTATGATGCTGTGGTATTCAAATGGAACTACAGGAAATTCCTTCTGCCCAAAATGGAGTAATTGTAGCAAGATTTACCCCTTCCATCCAAAAAAAAACTGGAAAAAATAAAACATAAAAATATATGGAAAAACAATGTCAACATATTGTTTATCAGATAACAAAAGACAGTGATCCCTGAAAGATGGGATACAATAAGGTATGACCTAAAATGCTGAAAAACTGCCTAGAATGAGTTTCCAGGCAATAGCAAAATGAAGGAGAACTCATAACTTGCAACATACGCAAACATTAATTCAAATTGGATCATAGAACTGAAATATAAAATGTCAAACTAAAAGAGAGATAACTTGTTGTAATATTTGGTTAAGGTAAGAGTTCTTAGAAAAGCACAATCCAAAAAAGAATAATTGATAAATTGAACTTTCAAAAGATATTTTTAATAAAATGCAAAAATCAAACTAGGAGAACATATTCGAACTAGCTCTCTGAAGCAGTACTTATAGTTTAAATAAGAACACTCAAAAAAAAAAAAAAAAGCAAACATCCTTTTTCCAAAATATGTTAGAAGACATTTCAACAAAGAATGGCAAATAAACACCAGTAGAGATGCGTAACACCATCATATCATTAGAAAAATGCAAAATAAAATCGCAACATGATACCACTACAGTCTTATTAGAGTGGCTGAAATTTTAAAAGACTGACCTAAGCAAGTGTTGGCAAAAGTAAAAGGTAAATTGAACTTTGATAAGCTAGAAGAAATGCAAAATGATAACTTTGAAAAAATAGTTAGCAGCTTTTTCAATAATTAAACATTTACCTATTATATGATCCAACGATTTTACTCTGACTTACTTTCCAAAGAAGAATGAAGGCATATTTTCATACAAAAGAATACCCATGATGTTCATAGATGTTTTATTTTTAGTAGCAAAAAACTAGAAACACTGAGGTCCAATGACATGGGGATAAATAAATATATTTTGACCTATTTATATGATGAAATACTGTTAACAAGAGAACTGAGTGAATTCATGATAGATACAACAAGATGAATAAATTTCAAAAAAATTATATTGAGAGAAAGAAGTCAGAGAAAAACATATATGTACTACATTATTAAATTTATGTAGAATTCTAGGAATTGCAACAATTGTATGGTGATGGAAAATAGGTCAGTGGTTGCCTGGGTAGGAAGGATGAAAAGGAAAGATAAAAAATTTACAAAAAGGCGTGAGAAAACTTTAGGGTACGTGCTCTACGTTGAACGTGCTGTCTGTCTTGATTGTGGTGATGGGTTCATGAGCAAATACATATTTCAAGATATCAAATTATATACCTCAGTATGCTAATATTTTGGAATATATTCAGAAATAGTATAATATTCACCTTCATGTAAACTGCTTCTTAAATAATGTAAGATTTTCACTCCTGCAAATTTTTATCACTTTATCATTTTGTATACTATAATATGCTATATATGTAATATATAACATGATATACAAAAATATGCAAAGAATATGTATATACACATATATATCTAGTAAGAAATTATATGTATTTGTATGTCATTTACTATTTTTATCTCAAGATTCAGGATTTTACAAGGGCTAAATATTGCCAATAGTATTAAGCATAAATTCCTCCACTTAGCTTTTCAATTCTTTTGTAATATGAATTGTTTATGAATGTGTATACTGTCACTTATGTAAGCTAAACACATGTCTCCAGAATTCTCTTCATTTGGTAATTCCAGGTTAGCTGGGGTCACAGAAGACCTTCTGTGGATGATTTGGAAGACTGCAGTCAAGCTGCAGTTCATAAATATTGTTATTTATCGGCTGCCTTTCTGGTTGGTGTGGGCAACAGTAGGGACCACACCTTTTCCAGTTCCCCAGGGTCGTTCTTAAGCTTCCTCAACAACTAGGCCAATGTTTAACTCCTTAACGAAGGATGCCAATTTCCCCCACAGAGCCACCCATCACTGTTTAGAGGTATTGAAAGACCCCTTCAGGTTGCAGGTCACCATCATGTGTTCTAACTTAGCCTTCCAAGGTCCAGAATATCCTTGCTTTCCTGGGTTCCTTTTTGTCTTCCCATCCCACAGCCTCCCCTAACTACAGGTTCTAGAACTAGACTCAGAAACAACAGCTTCATGGATACTGTTTCACCAACTCCCAAATTACTTAGAGTCAAACCCTTGTGGTTCGGTTTCTGTGGATAGTGAAAGATGCACTGAGGCATTGTTCATTATCCAGTAAGGAATGAGGTCTCTTTCAGTGACGTTAGGCTACAAAAGCTCTACATTCATCATATTCAAACACGCCTTTACACCTCTGCTCAACCTCATCTCTTTATGTAGAGTCAACTCATTCTCCTCCATCTCCATATAAAGGAATCCACTTTGCTTTTTTAAAGAACGTCTTTCAACCTCTTCCTTGAAACTATTATAGCCGCATGTGTTTTATTATTCTATGTAATAGACCTAATATTCAATTTAAATTATTTGGGATTTAGGTATACACTATGTAGTTTGTCTTCCACATGTGATTGAAAGCTGAAAAAAACTTTTATAATTATTTCTGTAGTGCTATTAGAAACACAGTGTGTAAGTCAATCAAATTATTTTGAGTATGAATACATACATAAATTACATTCCAGATAAAAATTCATTTTCTACTCTAGAAACCCCCCCCATAAAAACACACACAAAATGTCATCATTCATATAGGAAAGGTCCCCCAACAGAGTCTGGGAGTGGGAAGAGTGAGTGAAGGTCTTCAAATTATGAGAAAAAATAACATTGGAAGAAAAACATATTAAATTTCTATACTTCTTTTAAAATAATTTGAGTATTATATCTTACTATTTAAAAAGTATAGTTAGTGATATTACTTCAAAATTAATTTTAAAGCCAAAAAATTTGAAGTATTATATTGCTGCTCTATTTGTTTCCAGATATGACATTATCTATAGGCAAAGAACTGTAAGAAAGTAGACATCCCTGTCCAATGCAAAACGGAAATCCATTTACTACTGTCCTAATAAACATGCATTAATAAATTTAATTTCCAAAGGTTAATGAAAACTTTTAGATCTAATAGATTTTGTTTTAACTTGAAGGGTCTTCTTGATTTACAAAAAGATTTAAACAAATTTCTACATTCTGGTGGAGCAATTATTGAAAAACGGAGAATAACAAACATATTTTCAGACTGGCTTTTGTGTATAATCCATTAGGCAGTTCTATGAGCATTTCTGACACATTTATTCATTTCCTTACCATTAATTTGTGAAACATAGCATGAAATAATAGCTATGCTTGAGAGTTAAGAAAAAGAGGAAGACAGAATTCAGAAGAGATAAAATAGGAATTTTAAAATAGAAATTTAAAGATTACATATGACAGAAAATATAAAAATAAACATAACGTCCCTGGTACTTCTATTTTATCCCTAAAACATCTTAACTCCCCATATACTTATTTTCCATTTCAGGTGCTGAATTCAGATAGATGTTAGTGGATTGACTGTTAAACGAAGTCATCATTCTCTTTCAATTCATACTGCTGGCAGAAATTCACCAGTAGCTTATACATGAATTAATGTCTTGATTTTATTTTAACGTATTCTTTTAAGTCATTCACTTTCCTAGACCAGAGTTGAAATTAAATAATTTTTTCCCTTACATTCAAATTGATGGCAATATGAGGCTTAAAACAAATTAATAAATAATTGATGGTTAGCTTTTTATTTTAAGTCTACTTAAGGTAAATACCTAAAAGATGAAATTCCTGAAGGTAGATAAATTAGAAGAATGAAACAAGATAATGTCAAGGTTTTTAAAAATACAATGTTAAAAGACAAAAGAAACCAAAATGATCATAAGATATTGTTGTATTTTTCCTGGACTGTGGGAACCACCTCCTAAATGATTCTCTGATTTCTACTGTCACTTTTTAAAATCAATGCACGCACTCCTTTTAATGCAAATTTAATGATGCCATTCTCATGTTAAAAATCACTCAATGGGTTGCCTTTGCTCTTGTGATAAATTCCAAAATTCTTATTGTGGCTAGTAGTCCCTGACAATGTAGAACTTGTATTATTTCTCATTATTCTTCCTTTAATTATAATCTGTTCTTATGGTTAATAAACTGTTGTCTGTCTTAGAAACTTCATAAAGGATTTCTCTCTGCTCTAGAACTTTTCCACTATCTTCTCTTATGACTATGTAGATAATTCATATCTTAGCACACAACTTAAACCTCATGTCAGAGGAGGCCTCCTCAAATTTTCTGACTTCATTAGGACCCCTGTTATATGCCCTCGGGTCATGCTGTATTCTTCCTATATAGCGGTATTTTATTCTCTACTATAATCATTAACTACATTATTCTTAGTGTTACATTTCCAATATTTAATATAGGGCATATAACAAAGAATGTAGTCAATAAAAGTGTGTTTAATTCACAAATGACACTAATTAAACATTTTGATATCATTATACCATGTTCCGTTTTAAGTTATACTTGTCCTTTTTATGAGAGAGATTTCTTATAAAGTAAAATATCTTTATTTGAAACCCATTACTGACAACTGGCAGATCGCTATGTAAATTCCTATTGCATGTAACTCAGCAAAGATGATTTTCAAGAAAAAATAGACTGAACAAAATGGAAAGCAAATTATGATTATAAGAATAGATGATGTATCTCTAGTGAAAAATTAATTTCTTATTTAGTGTGTTAACTTATATGGAAAAAGTAGCAAGAGTTCCATACATAGTTGGGTAAAAGTAAATTTTTGTCTTCCAGAAAAAGTTTTTAAACATAATATTAATATGACAAGAATGGAATTAAAACCGTCAGTGGCAGAGAAATTAGCAAGATTGAGGTGGTGGCAGAATTGGGGCCACAATTAATCAAAGCAAGTTAACAAAGGCTAACTGCTGTAACAAGGAATTACAAATATCAGGGATTTAACAAAATAGTTGTTGATAGTCAAGTTCAATGTGGATTCCCCTGGTAGAACAACCCTCCTGCAAGTGATGACTCTTGGAATTCCAGTCTCCTTGCTTCCTAAAACTCAGATATGTTCAACCAGTGAGTTCTAAGGTTGCTTTGGAAAGGGAAAAATTAGCCTGGAAAAACATGGGGCAGATTTGAAGCAGTATGCATCATCACTTTTGCTCTCTTTCTATTGGTGAAAACTCAACTAAATGGTCCACGTAACATCAAGGACTCTGGAAAGTAGATTTGTTACATACACCCGAGAAAATAAAATATATCTAGCTAGCATGTGCCAGAAAACCTTAGGAAGGCTGTAAAACAAAATTAATAGTTAATTACCCTTAACTATTTTTTAATTTTTTTTTATTTTATTTTAACTTCTGGAGTACTTGTGCAGAACATGCAGTCTTGTTACATAGGTATACATGTGCCATGGTGGTTTGCTGCACCCATCAACCCATCACCTACCTTAGGTATTTCTCTTAATGCTATCCCTTCTCTAGCCCCCAAACCCTCAACAGGCTCTGGTGTGTGATGTTCGCCTCCCTGTGTCCATGTGTTCTCATTGTTCAACTCCCTCTTATGAGTGAGAACATGCCGTGTTTGGTTTTCTATTCTTGTGACATGGAAGAAGCTAGAAACCATAATACCCTTAACTATTAAGTTTAGTTAAATGTGAACATTTTATTTTGAACTACTTAGAAAATCAGGGTTTGATTAAATGGCTTAACACAAATTTGCAAAGATTTCCTCAAGTTACCTACTGATAGATTTCTTTTATAAGTTGTACCAAGCATGGTATTTTTATTGACTTTAAATATTTAGCTGCCTTTAGCTATACCAACTGAGGAGTATCAGCTGACCCCAACTGTTTCCTGCTTCCTGAGGCAAATCTTATTTATATAGGCAAATATTTGGGTGTCACTGGCAGAACTAGAATGAGGTTTGGGGAAATAGCATCAAGGGGGTGCTGGAGATTCCCGTCATCAGACTTTGCATATCGTATTTTAAATTATAATTTTATTCATATTTGTTTAATTTTAACTTTTTTATATTTAGAATTTTTAAGTCTCTCTTCCTTACTGGGTTATCTTGTAGTTTTAACTTGTATTGAGTTTTATTTGATTTTTATAGTATTCATTTTTATCATATAACTTTTAATAACTTTCTCTTTATTTGTAATCTATGGTTTTAGATGTAGTCCTTGGTCATAGATACATCATATAGATTGCCAACAAACTTATAACTTGAACCGGGAAACAATCCATTTCCTCCGTGGATGATTAGTATTATTATTTATAAATATGAGGAAGAGTTCTAAACCATCTCACGCTCTGCAAACTTACACTTACCAGTGGCCACTAATTGAATAACTTCCCAAATCTGCAGGATTGTTTTCCCTCTGGTATTTTCTTCATGTCCTATCTGAATCTCTCATCTCTCTCTCTCTCTCTCTCTCACTCACTCTCTCTCTTTCTCTCATATCTGTGTCTGTCTGTCTATCTATCTATCTATCTATCTATCTATCTATCTATCTATCTATCTATTCATCCATCCCAACTAAAGTCCTACCAGTGGTTAGCAACCGTCAATCACTTACTAAGCTTTTTCTTATTTATCCAGTGTTTCATCTTAGCCCTCTGTGTTGGTTAATACTGAGTGTCAACTTGATTGGATTGAGGGATACAAAGTAATAATACTGGGTGTGTCTGTGTGAGTGTTGCCAAAAGAGATTAACATTTGAGTCAGTGGGCTGGGGAAGGCAGATCTACCCTTAATCTGGTGGGCACAATCTAATCAGTTTCCAGGGAATATAAAGCAAGCAGAAAAATGTGAAAAGGAGAGACAGGCCTAGCCTCCCAGCCTACATCTTTCTGCCAGATGGATGCTTTCTGCCCTCCAACACTGGACTCCAAGTTCTTCAGTTTTGGGACTCCAACTGCGTCTCCTTGCTCCTCAGCTTGCAGACAGCCTTCTGTGGGACCCTGTGATCATAAATTAATACTTAATAAACTCCCCTTTATATATATATCATATATATATATATCTCCTATTAGTTCTGTCTCTCTAGGAGAAGCCTAATAAACCCTCCTTGAATTCCCTGACAATCAACGTTATCAGATCTAGGTCTTCTGGTCTGGTGTCTGCTCTGGCTTTTTTCATATTACTAGTATAGACCAGCGATCACTTTGACCCAGCCTAACAGAAAATGAGTTTAGACAATGCATAGAAAATTCCCAAGTGGTCAAGCAAAAAAATACCAACCCCCAGAAAGGACAGATTGTGTTAGGAACAAAGAACATGAGAATATAAAGTAGGAAGAAAAAATATCAATGGGACCTGGAGACTCAAGCCTGAACATTTCTATTGATATTGAAAGAGAAGGAATGAGATAAAGAGATATTAAATTAGATTATACATGTTCACTGACTGTGTGAATAAAAATATGTGAAAGACCTAAAAAATCTCCCTTCAGTTTATTCATAAAGGAAATTTTATTTTCAAAAAACAATAAAGCAATATAAGAAAGCAAGATCGAGAAGATCTGTCACTGCACAGATAATGCAAAAATTCAACTTCACTAATAAGAGATGAAAAATTCACATTAAAACAAACATGAGATGCTATTATCATCACCACATTGGAAAAATTCACTCTGATATTTTCAGTGCTAAAAAAAGGTATTCTCTCACTCTGCTAATGATACTGTAAACTGGCCCAAGGCCACTTATCACAGCTTAATTGAATTAAAAACACGAAATTAATTTAAAATTTAGCTACTTCAATTTTTTCTCAATTTCTATTCTAGTAAAATATATATTTGAAGAAAAGGTATAATCATGGTTGTTTCAAAGAGAATAGGCAATATTATAAAAATAATTAAAATAATACTATATTTAAAATGTTTTTATAAAAATCATTTAATAGAAATATCAGTGACATAGCGTGCAGAAATATATGGTAAAAATGTTGAATTTTTGTTACTATATATCAAGAACAATTATTTGGTTTATGTATTTTTTCTTGTTCACAAAACCAATGTGAACAGTAATTGTATTGCTTCTAAGTTATGTAATAATGTATTATATTTCTAATATAATATCTACATATTTGAAAATATGTTTTGAATAAATTTATTATATACATCCAACAATATAGTAAGACAAAATTTTTAACCAATAAATACTTCAAAAATTATGTAACATTAATTACTTTACCTTTCTAATTTTCTTAAAATATTTTAGTTTGGATTTTCAACCTGTAAGATATAATGTTAAGTGAATTAGCATGTGCTAAATTACTATTCAAGATATATTCTATATATTCTAAATGTGTTCTTTATGTTTACATATAAACTCATGCACAGAAAATATTGAGCAAAATACACATCTAATTGCTAAAGAAAATTACCTCTGCAGCGGTGTCTTGGACTGGAGATGTTAGTTTTATTCATTTGTGTTTAAGATTTGATTGGGTAATGCAGACAGAAGGTCTAACCTTGAGATAAATATCTGAGACTCCTCAATCAGCATTATTAATCACAACCAAAGGCAAGAGAATGAGAATGCACAGAATATAGTTATAGAAAGAAAATTTTACTATAGATAGAATACAAATATTGGGCAAATGCTTAGTCGTTTGGTAGAGAATAAAAGTTGTTTTGAGGACTAAGTAGAAAGAGCCTGAGGTATACAAGAGATAAATCCAAAGACAATACTAATATTCTTAGAGAGTAGGAGGTATATCCTGGCCATGCTGTCATCTCGGTGTCTGGTATACTAGGCAAATGAACAATAAATATTATTGAAGAGTACATGGATTTTTAAGAAGACCCTCTTGTGGGGTCTTTCCTTATATGGTTTATATGAATATTTTTATTTAGCCTTTGGATCAATTTCAAAATATTTTATAAATAAAAAAATATTTTTGTTTACCCTTTGCCTGACTGGAATGACTATGTGTCTCTGTGTGTGTGTGTGTGTGTGTGTGTGTGTGTGTGTGTGTGTAGAGAGAGAGAGAGAGGACAGAAACAGAGAGATAGCCTGGGGTAAATGAAAATCTATTTGATTACTTTTAATACTCATCACCCAAAGTAGAATTGAATTGTCAGTTTCATGACCATACTGCAGATAACACAATATGATGCTTGTTAGGGAAATTCTCATTTGGTGAAAAAAAAGGATATTTTAATTAATAGGAAGTCTTCCAGTTATGCTCTGCCACTATTGGATTGACCTCTGGGAATTTTCTCCTTCAGCTTAGTTATATCCCTGACTATAACACTTACCTAGATGTCAAAGATATCAGGCCCAGTTATTTTTTTCCTAACAAAAAGAATAGAAAAGTTGGGTTACATTTAAAAAAAATAGCTTATGTACCAAATAATTGATTTGCAATAACAAAAAGACTTTAATGTATGGTAGGTCTTTTAAAGACAGTTGAGTATAACGTCTTAGAGGCAATAAATAAAGTGTAGTTTTCCTTAAAACATACTTTTTTCTACCGTATCTTATTGTCTTAGCATATACATCTAAATAAGTCATATCTTTTTAATTATTTAAATTAACAAAATGAAAGTTGAATGAATCATGTTACCGAAATCTGCATTTCTAACAAGCAATAGTTTCATCATATACAGTAAACTTTGACTTTATTCATTTAACACAAATTAAATCTGGTTTCTGTCTATGACATTTAGTATAAATCTTTGCTTCCAGAACTTGATAATTTTTTCACCAAAATACAAAGCACTGCCAACTATCCTCATCTCATTTATCACAATAGCATAAAATCTTTCTCTTCCACCTTAGATTAAGCAATAATCACCTCAGATCTTTAATACTATTTTCCTTCTGCCTTTTTCTTATTTTCTCTATATTTGTTCCAAAATACTTCTGTTGATACCATTTTCTTTTTCTAGTGTTATGTTATTCAGTTCATTAAAATCTAAAAACTAACATCATAGTATGTAATATTCAAAATTTAGTATCACTTAAAGAGCATCAAGGAAGCATAGATGAAGCTATGGCAGGAAGAAAAGGCTTTGTTTTTGGTTGAACTGCATTCATTTAACTTTTACTCCCAGAAATTTTAGGTAAATTATTTTCTCTGTAAAATAGTTTTGGCCTGAGTCTGTTTCCAGAGGAAGACATAGTCCATTAGTCATACGATGGGGAATGTTCCCTTGGGACTTTCCTTTTTCTGGTTTCAAGCTTAAGCTGTTCAGTAAGGCACATTTCTGTAGATCACAGGTCTTTTTCTGTGGCTCCAGGTAAATATAAGAGAGGTTATAGCTGGGAAATCCAGATGTGCAAAGAAATGATTCTCTCCCTTATATATTAAGATACATATATATATATATATCTAAAAACATAAATCATATTTATTTTCCCACGTGCTTTCTTTCTAATTTTTTTGATTATTATACTTTAAGTTTTAGGGTACATGTGCACAACGTGCAGGTTTGTTACATATGTATCCATGTGCCATGTTGGTGTGCTGCACCCATTAACTTGTCATTTCACATTAGGTATATCTCCTAATGCTATCCCTCCCCCCTCCCCCCACCCCACAAGAGGCCCCACTGTGTGATGTTCCCCTTCCTGTGTGCATGTGTTCTCATTGTTCAATTCCCACCTATGAGTGAGAACATGGGGTGTTTGGTTTTTTGTCCTTGCGATAGTTTGCTGAGAATGATGGTTTCCAGCTTCATAAATGTCCCTACAAAGGACATGAACTCATCATTTTTTATGGCTGCATAGTATTCCATGATGCATATGTGCCACATTTTCTTAATCCAGTCTATCATTGATGGACATTTGGGTTGGTTCCAAGTCTTTGCTATTGTGAATAGTGCCACAATAAACATGTGTGCATGTGTCTTTACAGCAGCATGATTTATGATCCTTTGGATATACACCCAGTAATGGGATTGCTGGGTCAAATGGTATTTCTAGTTCTAGATCCCTGAGGAATTGCCACACTGACTTCCACAATGGTTGAACTAGTTTACAGTCCCACCAACAGTGTAAAAGTGTTCCTATTTGTTTTTGAAGCTTTCTAAGAGTAGAGAAAAAGTAGGCAATAGGCAGTTATGATTTGTTCTGTTTTGTTGAAAGCTTGACATACTATTTTCAGTGATACACACTTTTTTTTAATTGCTACATATTCAGAAAATAAATTCATCTTACAGTCATAGACACTGAAAAAACTTGTCAGACAATTTAAATATCTGTCTGGTTTTGGGGTGCTAATTGAAAAGGTAAATTGCTCTAATCTATTGCTCTCTATTTCACTGATAATCATTTTCATTTCTTTAGTGCTCGATACTTCTGAGGTTGGTCCAATAATGGCTGATGAATTTATATTTGACTTTCTTGTGGACTCTTAGCTCTTAAACTAAAATAAACCATTAGTAGGTGAAACAAAAAGTGTTCTAACTTTTTATTTTATTGTGAACACTTTTATTATGACTATGTCTTTCCAAAAACAATAATAGTTACTAGACATTGTTTGATCTTACAATCAAATATATATCTCACATAAATGTTTCAATAGTCATGTGAGATAGGGCTAAGCAATTGTAATCAGTCCATTAATTTTGTAAATTATAAAACTGGTTAGGGAGTCTGGCTCTTCGATAACAACTTCGTATGATTTTTCAGACCAGGCCATGAGAAACTGCAAAGGCTTTACCTAGCAGGTCTCAAGAGAAAAGCTGCTCCCCACACAACAGACTTGTGCGTAGCCAATGCACTGCTCTATCTAAAGAAAGTTGCAGTCAAGGACTGTGGGGCTAGGACTGGCTAGTTATGCTTTTAGCATATTTTTATTCCTAGCCAGGCACTGTTACTCCTAGGTCTCTGAGGCCTTTGGCCAATGTCCTCTTCAGATTATCTCTGCCAATACCTCCTTACGGTGGTGGGAGGGTGGATTTTCAAGACACTTTCCCCACTTTAACTCAGTATCCAGTACTTTCCCACTCCTAGTCCTTCCCGCTGACCCTCTCCCACCCCAAAGTACATAAAACTGCTGGAGCCTTTTGTTTAGGGTTCCCTCAAGTGAGAGGATCCCCTGAGCCTGAAATCCTCCTGCTTCATGGAAGAAAACAGAACAAGGAAAATCTATGATTATCCCATCACAGTAAATGCTTAAAGGCTTAACGCTTGCATCTTTGGCTCACTGTTCAAATAAGCTATTCTGACACCGGGCAGCTCAGCTTTCTTTCAATCTGTCAGCCAGATGGTCCCCTAGAACTAGTATATAAAAATATTAGCTCCAAATTCCTGGTGGAAGTATAAAAGTAGACTGATTCAAACAACTTGGATAGTCCTTTGAGGAAATAAATTTGGTAATTTTTTCCAGTCTTTTTAATTTAGCATTGCTAAAGTAGCACTTCAATAAGACTTGTGATCCTAGCACTTTGGGAGGCCTAGGCAGGAGGATTGCTTGTAGCCAGGAGTTCAGGACCAGCCTAGAAAAAATATTAAGGTCCTGTCTCTACAAAAAATTTTAAAAATTAGCCAGACATGGTGGCACACACCTGTAGTCCCAGCTACTCAGGAGGCTGAGGTGGGAGGATCACTTGAGTCCAGGAAGTTGAGGCTGCAGTAAGCTGT
Organism: Hylobates moloch; assembly: GCF_009828535.3. Classification (NCBI taxonomy): domain Eukaryota; kingdom Metazoa; phylum Chordata; class Mammalia; order Primates; family Hylobatidae; genus Hylobates; species Hylobates moloch. The sequence goes on from NW_026652277.1 coordinate 70,495,599, forward strand.
GATTGTGCCACTGCCCTCAAACCTGGATGTCAAAGAGAGACCCTAGACCCTGTCTCTAAAACAAAAAGGAAAACAAAACATAAGGTGATATAATTTTCACCTCTCACCCATGATACCTCCAAGTCAAAGCACAATAGAGCCTAACAAATCACAAATGAACTCAGCTTAACACTACTTCTCCACCCTACATTTTCACACTGTAATCTTAGCTATTTCTCAAGAAGAGCTAAACAGATCAAACACCTTGACGACAATACTTTGGCTTGATTTCATCTTTCCTAATATTGCATTGCAACTGGGCACAGTGGCTCATGCCTGTAATCCCAGCAATTTGGGAGGCCAGGGTAGGTGGATCACTTGAGGTCAGGAGTTTGAGACCAGCCTGACCAACATGGTGAAACTCCATCTCTACTAAATACAAAAAAAAAAAATTAGCTGGGCATGGCGGCACATGCCTATAATCCCATTACTTGGGAGGCTGAGGCAGAAGAATCACTGGATCTCAGGAGGCAGAGGTTGCAGTGAGCTGAGATTGCGCCACTGCACTCTAGCCTGGGCAACAGAGCAAAACTCCGTCTCAAAAA
>NW_026652277.1:70496282-70579913 GCF_009828535.3 Hylobates moloch
AAAAAAAAAAAAAAAAAAAAAAAAAGCATTGCAAAAACATGCACTTTGGCTAAGGTTATGTGTTTTACTCATCTTTACTACATGTCAAACTCTTCCTTTTCCCTTAACGCAATGAAAGCAGTCAATTTTCCAATGAGGACTCATTTGGAATTAGCATCTTCAACAGACAAATAGATTGGTCTTCTTTCCAGTATGTTCCACTGCCTCTGTTGTAGAAAAAAAACGAGTTCTTGTCACACAACCAGGAGAGATTAGGCCCGCAGACACTTTGAAGGGTAAGGGGGGGAAACAGAATTTATTGGACGAAAAGGAAAAATCTCAGCACATCGAGAAGGGTTCCTGTTAACATGCCCCATCTCACAGGTTGAATCCTAGGTCACCACCCAGGACCTGGAGAGGCCAGGCTCCTCCCTGCTGCAAATGGCGTGAACTTCCCAAAGCTCCACTCAGTCCCCGGTACTCCCAGTGCGCAGGTGGGCATTATTCAGGAAGAATCAGTTGGGAAAAGAGGGGGCTTCATCAAGGACCAGCAGTCTGGATTTTCAGCCTTTAGGCTGTTTTAGGCTTGAAGGCAAGGTTTCGCTGAGCCATTGACTGCTTCCTGTCTGTATCACCTCCGTGAAAGACTCTATTATTTAAAATTAAACATCTTTATTGGTGTCTGATTTTCTTCAAAAACTTTGAAGTTCCTTAAACAATAATTTTAAATCCTTAAACAAATGATTTTGTTTTTGTCTGTTCTATTTATATTTATCTGCTCTAGTCTTTTATCTCTTCTGTTTCCTTTTTTTTCATAAATTATGTCTTACTATTCCACCATATCTTCTCCATTGACTTACTAACTATAATTCTTTGTTTGAAATGTATGTATGGCTACTCTAGAGTTTATAATATTTTAAACTTTTCATTTAAAAAAATAATATTACACAACACATATAATTTAAGAAAAGAACACAACAGAGAATTTAAACGAATTGCTGAAGGAATGTCAATTATCTAATGGAGTGATGGAGAACAAAATTCAAAATTTATAACCTCCATTTTTAGGTTTTCTTTTAACATATTACCAATACTTAGATCACATTTAGTCGACAAAACAGAGCATTCATTGATGGCTAAATCTCTGTTATTTAGATTACCAATCTGCCCATACTATGAATTACATAAAACATTAGTAAATATTCTTTGTGTGAAAACAGGCCCGGTCTGAAAACTACACTATGCAAAGTGCTAGTTGTTAACTGCCATCTTTCAAAGCTAATGTCTGAATTTTATTTTCCCCATCAAGAATCAGAAATAAGAAAGCTCACCTTATGTAAATACTAATTAAACAAGAAATATTATGAGCAATATGTAGGTGCTTAATTCACTCCCTTCCTAGTTTTGTGATTCTTTCCTTGCTGTCAGATATTTAAAATGTAAGTAAAAAATAAATACAACAGTGTAATTTTGTTTTTTACAAGTTTATTTGTACCATCTTGTGGGGAAGATTTTATAGAAACAAGGCTTAAACCTCCTTCCTAAGTGGAGGAATTTAATTTGCATATGCATTCTGAATCTTTTTGCATGATAAATAATTAAAAATTTACCATTATTAAAAGTAAGTATCTAATCTGGGTTGACTTATACTTAGCATTATAATATTAACATAAATAGTAATTGAACCAGGCTACCGCTATTCAACTGAAATAATTTATATATATATATATATATATATTTAAATAGCAGAACGGTTAATAATCAATCCACATAGTTTTTTAACCAGGAACTTTGTGACTATCATGAGGAACTAATACCAGCTATTTGTAGCTTGATGTTTTTAGGGGTGATTTTATAGTTTCTCTTTAAATTTCGTTAGAAAAAAGCATTCTCAAAGTTGTTAAGTTCTAGCCAGTCACTTAGCTAATTGTTTATAAAATCCATCAGTCTTTTGAACATCTATATTTTCACCTGAATTTAAAAAGTTAATATCCTTTGAATCATGTTATGAATTTTCTGGCAAAAAGCTAACATGGAATATGCTAACGACTTCACTCTGCCTAGCATTGTATTATGCATGCTATTGCCATTCTAATTTTTATTCCATATCTTTAAATTTCTTACCAGATAATTTCCAGCCTATGGAAATGACCTGTTACATGATACTATATCTTGGAAATATGTTTTTCTATGAGCCTTATATGAAAACCAAATGTTACTATAAGGGTTTCTCTCTCTCTCTTCCTTTCTCATTATTTTTATTTTTTATTTTTTGAGACAGAGTCTCACTCTATTGCCCAGGCTGGAGTGCAGTGGCCTGATTTTATCTTACTGCAGCCTCAACCTCCTGGGTTCAAGCAATCCTCCCACCTCAGCCTCCTGAGTGGCTGGAACTACATGTGTGCACCACCATACTAGTTTAATTTTTGTATTTATTTGTGGAGATGGGGTTTAATTATGTCACCCGAGCTGGTCTCCAATGCCTGGACTCAAGCGATCTGCCCACCTTGGCCTCCCAAAGTGCTGGGATTACAGATGTGTGCAACTGTATGCAACCAGGGTTTCTTTTTTTTAACTTACTTTGGCCAATTAAGGCAACTAAGTGAGCAGTTATCTGTAAACTGCTCTAGATATTTTTGACATTTTTAAATGCTTACATTGATAATTTTAAAAATTATTTTTTGTCTTTCCCAAATCTAGAAATGTTTGTAACACCAAAAATCCAAATAGATGTTACAAACTTCTAGAAATATGTTTGGTACAAATTTCTGAAATAAATATGTTTCCGGAAGAATGATTGTAGGATCCTGAGTTTACTTTTAAGGACTTTTCCCTTCAGTTAAATATCTTGCATGTTGCTGTTTGCATTTATCCTTTCTTTTGTCTTTAAGAAAAAGTTTCTTCTTTAAGCTCTCTGAAGGTATTGTGGGGTACTATCGAAGTGTACACAATAAAATTTCTGTTAGAACTTTTCTCTATTTCTACACATAGAGATGTGATATTCTCCTATTAGCATAGCAAGGCCACTGCTTCATATAAATGCCAACATATTCAGCTTAAATTGTGTTATTTTCTCTCTTCAGAAAATATTATAAAATACAAATGACTAAAAATATTTGAAAGAATAAGTGTCAGACTGTGTCAAGAGATAAGCAAGTCCACAAATATGCTTTCTGGTATGTTCTAGACTCTAAATAATTTTTGTCCTACGTTCAAAAGATATATGGAAGTAAGCTTTCTTGTCAGGTGAGAAAAAATGCATATTCAGGAAAGTTAGTGTTATGGAAAATAATAGTAAATAATCATAATAGTAATAATAAACATCATTCATTATATATTTGTAGAAGGTCTTTCAGTTTATAAAGAACTTTGGGATGCAACTTCCAATCTGAGTAATTGTAGGAAGAGTGAGGTTGTATTACAAGAATGAATTGGCATTTTCTTGATATGTATAACAATATTACACAATTATCTTAGAAATTTTTCCTAACATGGTTTTCAAATAAAGGAGGTTCTACAAAACAAACAAATTGATTGCATTTCAATGGACTGAGATTTTATTCTGGTTTTTCTTAATAAATCTGTACTTACTATCACACTAGGTTGGAAAACAAAGCAAAACTACATGGACCAGCTTTACTGCCAAATGCAGTTTGCAGTGAATTGCTGCAGTGATATTTTCATTTTTCACTCCTAAAGCAAACCAACAATAAAAGTGTATTGCAGTCAGTGATACCCCAGGGATCTGGATAAATACTGCATTCAAGTTAGGCCATCAGTCATTCAACACCATTGAATTCATGTAAATAAATTGTGTGTACCAGTTAAAAGGAAGAATCAGGTGTGATGTAGGCTGAAGAGAATGATCCCCTAGGGAAGAAGTGAAAAATTAATTTTCCTCAATATAAGAGGCAGAGACAAAGTAAATGAGATCTTTTAATTGGAAGCAAAATAAATTACTTCAAAAGAAATACAAAATTGAAAGATAGAGGAAGAAGCTCTTTATGTGAAATATTTATCAAATATAAAGAGAAATTAAACTGTAGGATGAATGACTTTACAATTTACTAATTGGTTTAATTGTGCTTGTATTTTAAAATCAGTTTTATTTCATTCCTATATTTTTAGTATTTATATACTCACATTGATATAAAAATTACATTATTATAGAATGTAAAATGAATAATGTATAGAGGTACCTCTAGCAAAATTCTTTGTGCATATGCACTTGGTTAAGATGGTCTACAACTAGATTGCTATTTAGGATTAAAGTTGAATCTTTGTCCTCAATACCTACAATTGATACATCTTCTCTTGGCACTTTATGCTATTTTAATGAATGTATGAATAATTTTGTTAGTCTCCCTTTCTTGCTTACCAGTAGTACTTCATATAATTTTCAATGTGTTAATTGATTCCTAGACTTTCATGTGTATAAAAATTTCTCTACAAAAATGTGTGGAGTATAAAAATGAGAGGCATAGAAACACATGCAAAAGTACTTTTTGAATTTTATTTCATACAATCCCATCATCTATGAATTCAGACAGATAATATGTTCTAATATTTCATACATGCATTTCTCTAATTTCTTGTCTCCTTTGCTTGGTTAAAAAAAACAGAAAAGACTAGAAACGTCTTGATTACATGAAGATAGTATATACAATCTGGATAGTAAAATAAATTCAGTGTCATTTTTCCAAGATTGCCATAACTACTGCTAGAGTAATTGTTGAAAATATTATGATTTATTTTATGTGAAAAGAGAAAACTTCCAAATCCTTATGGCATTTTCATTTTGGCAGCTATCAGACATTTAAAGAAAATGGATACATATAATCTATGTAAGTATACATATTACATTATTGTGACAAATTTTAAAGAAGATCTTGAAAAAACTGACATTAAATATGATTATAGATTAGAGTACAGAAGGGTACAGAAGACGAAAACATTCATATTTCAGGGAATAGAGTCAACTTTAAAGTCCAAGTTGGAACTTGCAGCTTCTATAACCATTTACCCTATTTTCATAGTTAAAACACTTGATACTGAAAATCTTGCCAACACTAAAATTTCATGTAATACGTTTTTTAAAAAATAGAGCTCACTTTCTCAATAACATGAATATACATAAATATGAATGTTTATGAAGCCAATGATTACAACTTTACTTCTGAATATTAATTGACTCTATGGCAAGGATGGGCACAGTGCTGCTCATTGATGAAATCTAGCGTGTTTTTTTAAAGAAAGTTTACTGGAAGGTAGTCTTGTCCATTTATTTATATATTGTCTCTGGCTGTTTTAACTATAACAGCAGAGTTTAATAGTTATAATATACTGTAACTATTAACATATGGCCTAAAAAACAAAAATATTTAGTACATCACTCTTAAGAGAAAGTTTATAGAGCTAATAGATCTCAAACCCATTCTACCTAGGTAACCTTAGTGACTGACTATGCTTTGCATTAATATAATCAATAAATATTATAGCACACCAAAATGAGAATCAGATATGGGTTAAAAATAACATGTATTCCCCTGAGATTTTTTTTTTCCAGATGAAGGAAACACGACTATTTCTTTGAGTTTAGGCTTAAGCAGTATTGCATTAAAATTGGTATTGCAGTGATTACACTGGGTTAAACATTGGGAATAATTCTCTAGACTTCACAGGAGATAACCACGTAAGTCTTCAATATTGTTAAGAGACACAGCAAGATAAAGAAAACATAGGCAAGCATGTGAACCTGAGAGACTTGTAGGTGCAATTCCTTGGTCACCTAAGACCTGCTTTATAGGAGGAATTTGATGAATTTTTTTTAAAAGCAACAATGCTTTCTCTCAGGTAAACAAAAAACATAAAGTGAATGGCTTCTTCCAAACACCCAAAGAAAACGTATCTATCTATAAGAGATTTTCATTACAAAATTACTTAAAGCTTCATAGATCAGAAGTCATAGCTGCAACTTTACCGTGTGCCACAAAACTCTTCCAATTCTAAAAAAAAACAAACCAGAGGGATTTAAAACTTTTAGCTGTTTAGACCTCGGAGAAAACCCAAGAGTAGTTTAAGCAGTGATAGTAACACATAAAGTTGTATCCTAGAGGAGGAATAAATTAATTAAAACAATTTTCTAGGAATTGCATAATCTTAATTTTGAACAGTTTTAAAGTCTTTGCTGCTAGTTTTAAAAATGTTTTAATTTAATAAAAATCGATTATTTATTCTTACTAAATAGTGTATTTGATTTTTAAAGAAGCATTATTGTTTTTTAAATGCCCATCTATGGAGGAGAAGGGTTGCCTCCATGAATTTCCGCATTAGTGCTTTTTGTCGTCAGTCCTTAGATATGACCTGAATTTGAATCCTTTTTTGGAAGCAAAAGATATGTGTAATACAATGGTCTTCCTGATAACGTGTTACAAAAACAAGATAGTGTTGCTTTTAGACAGTATATTAGGTATAAAAATGTGTGCCTTCCTGTTCTGACTAGTCGGTAATGTTTAATATGTATATTTTGAAGATATACCATGGATAAATTCAGCTGTAGTTGAAGAATCAAAAAAACAAATTCAGGAACAATTATTATTTCATCTCCTTTTTGCTTTATGATTAGCATCCTTGTGGGTATTATGCCACCATAGCAACCATTCCTAAATATTTATACATGGAGCAGCATATTTGCTTTCCTTGAGACATGAAGCTAACATATCTGAGTTCCTCGTTTTTTATAAGATCAGATCTCCAAAAGCAAGTTAAATCAAAAAGCAGCTTACAGAGATGAAAGACTCTCACATTTGTGAAAACTCCAGTAATTGAACATACTCATAATCTTTCTGTATCAACAGGAGAAACATAAAAAGTTACACGGCAAAAAAAACACTAATTCTTCTATGTCTACAGACATTGTTTTAATGGCAAATTCTCCAAGGCAAATCAATCAGTTCATGCTATCAGATAACCTTCCTTTTAGTGGGTACCTTCAAAATAATTATTTTATTCTCATATCTTTGATTTAAATCAAATTAATATGCATTTGACTATGACAGAGCTTTAATAGCTATTCTTTCAACTTCTTTGATATGAAAAATAAATATATTTTGCTGTGTAATATAAAATGCACATAATTTATTAAAAACCACTCCTTTTCTCTTTTGAAATGGCTGTCCAGAGCTAAAATAAAATAATTCTGTAAGCCATAACTTCTAACTTAAAATTTATTTTCTTTTTTTTTAATTTTGCCCAAGAGAAGGTTTTGACTTAGAAAATAGACACTGTATATTAAGAGAAGAATATTACAACAATCATAAGTATTCCTGCCTATAGCAAAATTTCCTTTTCTCATGTGGGACAGATTTTTAAATGATATCATAATGTTTTTTGAATGTGGCTTATAATTACAAAATCAAATGTATTACCTGAAAATATTTTATAAATGTTATTGCAATTCAAATATTGTCAGGTAATTATGTATGAATATTGTTTTCTTTGTTCTTCAGTCAAGAATCTTCTATGTAAATCTTTTAAACAGTGTATTTCTACATATCAACTCTGGAATTATTATTCCTATTATTATTTTATCTGTTATCATTTTTATCTGAACTGCATTATCTGAAATCATACATACAAATCAGGATTAAGATACCATAAGGTCCCTCACACCGAAAATGCTATGAATTTGTTACTTTGTTTATAAGACTCTGTAGAGAGATTTCTTTCATGTTCTTTCACCAAACATTTTACTCTCAACAATATGTCCTAGCAGCACTAATCAAAATTTATATGAATCTGCCAGTTGAATGTTTTCTAAATAACCCTTTTCTTACAATGAATATTTCATAGCATTTTAAAAAATAAAATGTAGAGAGAAAAACATAAGACTCAATTATCCCTGTGCAGCTTCCCATCCTTTATTTTTCTATTATTTTTGTAGAACGTCAAAGGAAACATCTTTTAAGAAAAGGGAAAGCACAGAGTTTGACATTATAAGAGCAAAAACAGGTGAGGTGCAGTAGTTCCCACTTGCAATTCTAGCATTTTAAGAGCCTGAGCATAGGAGTTCGAGACCAGCCTGGGCAACATGATGAGACCCTGCCTATACAAAAAGTTTAAAAATCAGCAGTGTGGTGGCATATGCCTGTGATCCCAGCTCCTCAGGAGGCTGAGGTGGGTGCATTACTTTAGGCTGGGAGGTAGAGGTGCAGTGAGCCGTGACTGCACCACAGCACCCCTGCCTGGGCAACAGAGTGAGACCCTGTCAAAAGAAAGAGAGAGCGAGAACAAAGATAATTTTAATTCATGTAGACAGAAATACTCTCTCACACACATACTTCCAGTTTTATATTTCTCACATAGCAGAACCTCCAAAGCCAGGTTAGGTATGTGGACTGCTTGATTTAGTGGTTTGATGGTTTTAAACACAAAGTTCCTTGCATTTCTCCTGTCTATTGTAAGTTACCCATTTTTGCCATGAGCCTTACTCTCCTCAAGCCTTCCATGATGGCTGAAAGAGAACTTGTCTGGACACAACTATATCTAGAGGCAAAAAAAAAAAAAAAAAAAAGTGCAGTAAGAAAACCATGTGTTCCTTGCACCTGCCAACACTAAGCAGAATACTCACATATTTAACGAGTCAGATTTGGGTCAGCTCCTTCTCAACGAGTCATAAGCTAGGGAAACAAGAGCACTATAATTAGAATTCACTACCTAAGCATTACCTGCTGAGCTTGGGATGTGGTTTCAAGCTTTGGAGAAATACAAGAAAAATGCAGACTTTCACTCTCTACATCTAAACTAAGGAAGAAGAGAGAAATAAATGTTAAGTAGAATAATAATATTATTTTAATAGTCTATGACCATATTTCAAATTAACACAATAATTTTGCCTGATATTTACCCAGATAGATGATTATAAATGAGAGTTATCTACCAAATTTAAAGCACCGCACTTTCAGAAAACTTACTGTGGAAAAAAATGAAAGAAAAATATTGGGAAAAATTTCATGTATTTCGTTTAATCTGGTATAATTTTAATGATTAATAATTAATTTTTTTTACATGTCAGCACTACAGATTTCTATGAAGTTTTATTATGTATGCACGAATCTTGCTTATTTGGGGCCAAACATATGTACTTTGAAAAATGTTGGTTCTTCACATTTATAAACCTGCATGCCTTCTTGGTTATTACCTTACCATTTCACTTAGAAATAGATACAGTGCTCCATTTTATCTGAGTTCAGCTAAATATATCCTCCAAGAAAAATACATTCTCCCTTAGCTAAAAAGATAACTGGGTTATTTTACACTGGCTTTCTTTACAACTCATGTAACATGCATTTTTCAAATTAAACTTTTGGTAAGTAAATTCCACTCATTTTAGACAAACACAAATGTAAAATTAAATAATTTCAGATTATTCTGCTGATAAGTTTAGTTACCATATTTTTATTGCTGTATGTAAAATTTCTTAATAAATAATACACATCAGTAGGATTTTTTTCATTACACCATTACTCAGAAAGGTACACTTAATCTTTATAATAAGTCTTGGTTTTTTCTATCTAATTTACAGAAGAGGAGAATTAGTTTCAGATATATTAATTACCTTGTCCAAACTTGCACAGCCAGCAGCTAGTGTATGCAGATTTCCAAACCACAACTACTTGACATTAAAGCCCATGATGTTTCAGACACATATTTAATGGAAGGAGGTATCCATAAAATTCCAATAGCTACATAAGTGGTGAAACATCATAGATTAAAGTTTTCCTCAGTGCATTCTTTAGGCTAATAATAGCTCCTAACATGATGATAAAATAGTTTAGTGGTCAAATGATCTGGGAATGATGGATTAAAGCATGTTGAATTATTTTATGGCAGAACTCAGAGTTTGATATATTTATGTATATTACAGCTTTGAACCCTTAAGTCAGCAATGTAGAACTGTATTTAGCAAAATGATTTAATTGCAAAATTTTGGGATGATCATTTCTCATTGGTTCTTGGGCAATAAAATTCCAAAAGAAACTTAATGAATATAACATTATCAACCAAACTGTATGTTTCTCATCTCTCTATTAGCCTTTCTGCTTGGGCTGGGTATATTTTACTTTCGTATGTGTTTAACTCCACAATTCATTTTTGTATTTGTCTTAGCCTACTATAATTTAAACAATTTTAAATAATAAGAAAAAATTATTTTTCCTTGTGCTCTTTGTTATTTTTTGTAGAATTAAATTTCTATGCAGTATCATTTCCCTTCTGCCTGTTAGTGTCTTTTAAAATTACTTGAAGTAAAGGTTTTTTAGTGATCAATTTTTTCAGCTTTTGTTTGTCTGAAAAAGTCTTCACTTTAATATATTAGTTTTCAGTCATATTTTAGTGAATGTTGTATTTTGGCTAGGTTTTATTGCTATGGCATCAAGCTCACCAACGTTTACTTCTGAAGTATTAAACTTTCTTCTGATCCTATTCAGTGGATTTTTCATTTTAGACATAGTGTTTAGATATTTAGACATCTCCAGATTTTTGATCTGGCTATTTAATATAGCATACTTCTCTCTAGCATGCTAAATTTCTCCTTCAGAATGTTGAACATATAGAATATAGTTATGATAATTGCTTTAATATCCTTTTCTAATAATTCTACCATGTATGTTATTTATATATCAGTTTTAATTGATTGATTGTTTTTTCTTCATCGCAGGCTATATTTTCCTGCATCTTTGCACGCCTGGTGAGTTCTATCAGAGTCCAGACATTGTAAATTTTACCTTATTACAAACTGGACATTTTTGTTTTTATTCCTATAAATATTCTTGAACTTTGCTCTGGAATGCAGTTAAGTTACTTGGAATTTTTTTTTTTTGCTTTCAGTTTTTACTGTTAAAATCTGATACACAGGACCTCAGCTGTGTTTTGTCCAGGCATAATTTTTTTTCCCCACTACTCAGGCAAAACAATTTTGGTGTTCTAACAAGTGCCTCATTAATTAAGAATTGTTCGGGCCCTATATAAATTTCTAAGATTGTTACTTTGCTTGTATTGTGTGATATTTTCTGGCCACTGGTGGATTCCTCGCAGGTACCCACTGCTGAAAACTTGAGGGGACCCCCTGTGGATCTCCCTTGTTCTCTCTCTGTGCAGCTCTTACTTCTCCCATCTGTTGTCCTATCTTCAGAGCCCTAGCTCCCTCTCTTCCACTGAATGAAAATACCACTTTCTCCCTGAGTTTCCCTTTCCTGTTCTGGGATCCAAAATTCTCTCCAGGAATTAAAAAAGGGTGATTATTGAGCCCACTTTATTTACTTCATGTCTACGTGATCACTGATCGCTATCCTTTGTGACCTGATGTCCAAGATATTTAAAGCGCATGTGTTGAAAGCAAAACAGTTGAGTTTACTTATTGCTACCATGTGCTATTGAATTGATTGTTTTCTTCCACCAGTTTCCTGAGATAAGAACCATCCTAAGGTGCTAAGATTTATGGGGAAATAGTATTAACCACCAGTTTTGCTTTTCTCTAAATCGGGCATTGACACTTTTTTTCTGTAAGAGACCAGATAATACATATTTTAGGCTTTGTATGAGTGCCACATATGGTCTACATTATATCTTCTTCCATTTTTATTTTAAATTCTTTAAAATTGTAAAAATGATAATTAGCTTATGGTCTGTATGAAAACAGGAGGCAGGCCATATTTTTCCTGTGAGCTATAGGTTGGTGACGCTAAAAAAGCGAGAGGTTTGGAAAGTTTAAGAGCATAGTGGGTAGAAGTAAAAGGTGCTTTGGGTGTGGAGGGCAGGCTTAAAGTGGGGGCTCAAACTGGAATTACTTTACCATGTATAGATGCTGATGTGGATGAAAAAGTTGAGAGTGTCTAGAGTAGTTAGTGGTAGACGAAAGAGAAGGACATCATATATTTAATGTATATATGTCAGCCTTTCATTATCACGAGTTCCACATCTGCAGATTCAAGCAACCACAGATGGAAAATATTTGAAAAAAATAAAATAAAACAACAAAAATAACAATACAATAGAAAAATACAAAATGAAAAATTTAGTATAACAACTATTCACATAGCATTTACATTGTAGGAGGCAATACACGTAGAGATGATTTAAAGCGTACAGAGGGATATGTGTAAGTAATATGCAATTACATCATTTCACATAAGGGACTTGAGCATCCATGGAATTTGGTGTCAGTGAAGGGTACTGGAACCAATCATCCAGAGACACTGATGGATGATGGTGTATACATAGACACTATATTTATATATCTATACATATATATGTATAGATATTATTTATAGAATATATATTTGTTATGAAAATTAAGAAAGCAATTTCAGAATTTATTTAATAATATTATTTTTCTATTTTCTGTTTCATTAGTTTTACTGTTATACTCATTATTTCCTTATTGCCATTTTCTCAGGTAGACTTATATAAATCAAATAATTTATTTTTCTCTTTCATAATTGATGTAATAAAATAACTTATGTGCAGGTCAAAGACTTCTGTTTCTATGAAGTAATAAGGCTTTTCTATTTTGAGAATGGAATTATAAAAATGAAAAAGGATAATTTAATATATTTCTATTTTAGGATAAGATATCAAGATCATATCATAACATTCTCATATTTATATTATTGTATAAATGTTGTAGTCATAACTGTATTATTTTTTTCAAAAAATGTAGTTTTTAGAAAATGTAAATATGATGACTGTATAAAACTACCATATATTTTCTTCTCTGGAACTGAATTATTTAACATTGAATAAAAAGCTTTAGCCATCAAATAAACTATATATATAAAAACAAATATAAACAAACCATCTATTTTTACCATAGTAATAAAAGATGAGAGAAGTTTATTAAATCATTCAAGAAAGCACCTACAGATTTATTCAGAATAGTCAAATAATGGAAATAACACAAATGTTCATTAATTGATGAAGGAATAAACACGATATGATATATCCATATAAGAAAATATTTTTCAGCCAATAAAAGAAAATAAATACTTTTATACACTAAAAATGGTGCACATTTTGAAAATGTGGTGCTTAGTAAGAGACCAGCCTGAGCATGGTGGCTCACACATGTAATCCCAGCACTGTGAGAGGCCAAGGCAGGAAGACCATTTGAGCCAGGAAGTTCGAGACCAGCCTGAGCAAAATAGCAAGACCTCATCTCTACAAATTAAAAAAAAGAAAAATAGCTGGGCATGGTGGCACACAACTGTAGTCCCAGATACTTGGGAACCCGAAGTGAGAGACATCGCTTGAGCCCTGAAGGTTGAGGCTGCAGTGAGCTACGATCTCACCACTGCTCTCCAGCCTGAATGCAGACTGAGCCCCCATCTTAAAAAAAGAGAGGCCAGACACAAAGTGTAATTTCATTTTATATGGAGTGTACAGAATAGGCAACTTCATAGAGATAAAGAGTTGATTAGTAGTTGCCAGGAGATGGGGGTAGAGGTAAAAGAGAAGTAACTGCTAATAGCTATAGATTTTGTTTAAGGATGATGAAAATTTTCTGCAAAAAGTTGTTGGTGATATCTATACAATATTGTGAATACTAAAAAAAAAAAAACCCACTAATTTGTACACTTTAAAATGGTGAGTTTTATGATATGCAAATTATGTTTTTTTTATTAAATGGGTGAAAGAAGAAAGGACCTCTTTTTAAACCTGCGTTTGCTTATTTGAATTTTTTTAAATCTCTTAAAGGGTATAACATTGCACAATTTTTCAGGCCTCATTTCCTGAACTAAAATGTTACTAAACAAAATAAAAATTATAAAACAGAATGATATTCTATCTATCTCTCTATTTATCATCTATCTAATCTATCATCAACAATGTGTCATCTACTTAAAATGAATAAGGTATAAAAGAAACCACAATCATTCATTTAGTAGCTTTAAGAATCTATGATCTAGCCATTTTCACATTTATATTCCACTTAATAACTTTACTTGTATATGTGATTTGGCTTTCTGTTTTGCTCATCTTTACTCTGCCCCACATTTTAGAATTGTGCAGTCTGTAGAGACATGATGTCCTATTATATTTTCAGTTGAGAAAGATTTGTGCAAATGAAAGTTCATGAGATTTGTCTTCAGGGATCCATTCCTATGAATTATATAAAATATAGACTGCTAGTAAAGTGACATTTAGAATACACACAGATTTATTTCAAATAATAAACCAAGTTTAACTTATTTAATGTATTCCAATCACATGGAAGTCATAAAAGTAAGTGTGCTCTCAGAAATGAGTGCCATTACAATAAAATATTCAGCAATAAAACAATACACAGCAAAAATATAAAAGCATATAAAGTATTAGGCTCTTGATGCTTAATTTACCAATACTTCAGGTCAGCAAAATTTTTGAGTATTTATTCCTTTGTTAAGTTTTCTTCTTAGCAAATACTGCTTAGGATACATTTGATCAAAATGTTATGCTATTTTCTGCATGGTCATAGACTGAGTCAAGAGAGACAAAGGACATATTGAAAAATGACTAAATGATGTGCAACATGGTTTAACAAGAATGTATGGCCATGTTTTTAGAGCAAAACTACTGTAGCACCTATACCCATGCTCTTTCTCAGATAAGTAGTTCTTGTGAAATATTTTTGATACATTCCCTTTTTCTCATATCATTTGGAAATATAAAAGGGGAAAACAGAGTTGAAACAGACAGCCTGATGCGTGCACTCCCTGCATCAGAGGGATGCCCCTGGCAAGAAGAAAGAATCAGCTGGTTTCATCTCCTTGTCAGTACAGTAAATTGACTTGTGACTAAATAGGCTATTGCTAGAAAGAGGTTACTTATCACTTGAATATTCTTAACAAGGTAATCTTGTTAAAAGTTGCTCATAGAAAATAAACCCAGATTCTAAGGATGTATGGGCGTGTTCTTGGAAAATGTTACGTAAGTTGGGCTATAAATAGACATATTTTACAAGATAAATGCTCCCTAATATCTAGGGCAATAACATATATACTTAGAGATCTCTTTTAATCTGGGGCAAAAATTCATGTATGAAGCAGCAAAGAGAAACACGCAGAGCCACCATTAGTGTCCAGACCTCTCCTTCTGTTGTCTGTTCCACCTAATTTCCTATACCCTTGAAATTATTAATAAATTTTGACACCACTTGAGAGCTCTGAATTCTGTATGTCTGAATTAACAATCTAATCCATAGTGTAAACTCAATATGAAATATGTATAATTACTATTGAATGCAAATCCTCCCCTCTAATTAGTGAGTTCCATTTTGACAGGCTCAAAGTCACACCTGTTCAAATATCATCCTTTAGAAAATAAAAGAAATGATAGTCTCATTAACAATTTAAACTAATGAATACAACAAATGTGCATAAAATACATGGAAAATGCAAGTTTTAAAGTAGCGTTATTTATTCTAGATATATGTTACATAGCTAGTAAGTTAGCCAAAAATAGTTACAAGCTTTGAAGTATAATGTAGAGGCTCTCCAACGTAGTCTCCCTAAAGTGAAGTCCAATGTGTGCAAAGACAGATTGCTTTAGTGTAATTTGTAGTTCTTCAAAAATTTTAGTTACAGAACATGTGAATTTAAAGGCTGTCAGAGATAATTATATACAGAAAAACCTGGGAGGAGGGTTAGAGAACAGAAAAATCAAAGTATGTCAGATAATTATTTCATATTATTACTGTTGTACTTGTTTAATATGTACTTGGTGAAAGATAAAGGGAGAGAAGGTAAAGGGCATTTAGTGGCTAGTACTATGCTATGGAGGCATCTGTAATAAATAATGTACTAGTTATTTGCTAGGTAGACTGAGTGACAGAGAGTACCAAATGGGAACCCAAAATCTAACTATAAGTGGACGTAATAATAGGTAATTCTTATTAAACAAGTAACATTATCAAGTGTTTTCCATATATTAACTCATTTTGTGTTCATACAAATTAATGAGATAGGCTATCATTTGCCTTTCTTAAACACAAAAATACTATATTAAAATAAAGTTAAGTTGCTTAAATTCACACAGCCAAGAAATGGCGTATGTACTGTTCAAACTCTGGTAGTGTCTGCATAACACACACTACTAATATTACATGGTGCTTAAATAATATTTGCTGAGGCCAATAGTGTGGGTAGGATTTGAAAAATATTCAACATTTGGGTGGAGCTCCTAATATAGTGACATAACCAAGAAAAATATATTAAATGGTTAGAAAGATATTTATCAATCCAGAGAAAATACAGATAATAAGCATAAATGAATTATATGTTGCAGATGACTTAATTTATTGTGTAACATTATGTTCTTTTTTAAGTATACAGCATTTATTTCAACAAATATGCAGCTTTTGAGCATCTATTATCTACTTTATGTGTGATGAACTTGGCACACAATAAAGTATATAAATGTTTAATATTATAATAATTATTTACTCAAGTTTATGAAAAATAGGAAATTATCAGTTATTAAAATAAAAGAAAAATCAAAATTAGAAAATAATTTCTTACATTGCAGATTGTAATTAGATCCAAGATGTTAAGTTGATGTGTTGATAACAGTTGAATAAACTATTTGGCATTGTAAGCCAGTGTATTTCACTAAAATGGAAAATAATATAGCTTCTTTGGTGGTAGCTGTGGAAGGCATGCTTTATAATAGCATGAGAAACGGGGTGACCCCTGAGTCCCTGGGAGTATGTAATTGACTTGCTTGTATATTATTTCTTCAGGCTAGCAGGGAACTTAATATATATAGTTGGCTTATAGTTATATCCTTTTATTTTCATATTGATCTGAAATATTCTATCAGTTTTGAAAATGGAACATTGTATCTCTAAATACTATTAAACTGTCTATTTCTCACACAAATTTTGACCTTTTTGCTTCATGTATTCGGGGGCTCTCTTATGTGCTTATATGTTAAATATATTATATAGTAGTTATATCTTCCTTATATATTGAATATTTTATCAGTATAAAATTACCTTCTCTGCCTCAATAAACTATTTTCTGTAAATGATTTGTTTCTTTGTTTCAGACGGAGTCTCGCTCTGTCACCCAGGCTGGAGTGCAGCGATGTGATCTCGGCTCACTGCGAGCTCCGCCTCCCAGGTTCATGCCATTCTCCTGCCTCAGCCTCCCGAGTAGCTGGGACTAGAGGCGCCCGCCACCACGCCCGGCTAATTTTTTTGTATTTTTAGTAGAGACGGGGTTTCACCGTGTTAGCCAGGATGGTCTCGATCTCCTGACGTCGTGATCCGCCCGCCTCGGCCTCCCAAAGTGCTGGGATTACAGGCGTAAGCCACCGCGCCCGGCCTGTAAATGATTTGTATAATAATTCTATTTCATGTTATATTATCAAAGTCACTCAAATTATTTCTTGATTATTGCTTGCATGGTATGGTAGGTGAAATAATGCCCTGATACAAGATATCAGGTCCAAATCCCTGGAACTTGTAAATGTTACCTTATAAGAAAAGAAAAAAAAAAAAAAAAAAAAAACTATTTGCAGATGTGATTAAGAAACTTGAGAGGGAGAGTTTATCATAGATTATCTGGACAAGCTGTAAATGCTTTCATAAGCATCCTCATTTTAAAAAGGCAGAGGGAAATTTCTCACACACACACAAGAGAAGGCAATGTTAAGATGAAGCACAAAGTCTTTTGAAGACTTACCTTGATGACTGCAGTGACGTAGCCATAAGTCAAGGAATATCAGTAGTTACCAGAAACTTGAACATATTTGCATTCAGAGTCTCTGGAGTAAGTGCAGCCCAGCAGACACCTTGATTTTAACCAATAATAGTGATTTTTACACTTCTGGCTTCCATTTGGTTGTTTTTAGCCACCAAGTTGTTGGCAGATTTTTTTACAGCAGGTAAAGGAAACTAACACATATTGTATATCTTTTTCATTAGTTTATATTCTATCTTTGAATAGAAAGTGTTTTTGTCATACACGGCATATGTGAACCATGTTTTTTATCCTCACTGTGCTAGAGTGATCTTACTAATCACCACTTTTTTATTAAAATTTAACCGCATAATTTCCCTTACTTGTGCTCTGCCCTTGATTTCCTCATGTGGATTCTAGTTACTGTGGATGCTGTGATCTTGTCAGCAGTTTGCTATTGCTTTTGGCAATGCCTTAGAAATAGAGACTTTTACACAGAGGTGATCGCTAAGTCAAATCAAATAGCCACAACACCTTGGAAACAGAGATTTTCCAGGTTGTTTCTAGCTGGACAAAATATTTACTGTGCTCTGGGGATGGAGCTTTTAATGGAGCTCCAAAAGAGATTAATCCTGTCATTTGGCCACAAGACTGCTGATTTTCGTGGCTACTGTGATAAAGAGCTGGAAACAGAAGGTATTGGGAATAGCCACAAGTTGAAATGCCACAGACCCTGCTATCTCATTGAGATTTGACAGTATGTCTTGGATAGGAAGGTTTCAGTTCAATCTGCGTGTCTAGTTAACTTCTAGACTTCTGAAATGGTTGATTTTAGCTGTTTTGCCGGTATTGTTTTTGGTGGAAAGTCATTACCAAGACCCTCACTTGGCCGTTCTGGAGTCAACTTTGATGTACACATGTTTAAATTTTTATTTCAGAAATTTAAAACATACATAAAAGTGAAGGGAAGTATATAAAAATGCACTCATTACACAGCTTCAATTTTTTTTAACTATGGCTAGTTCTGCTTTAAGTATAACCCTTTGACTTTCCCTTCACTCCTGGTTTTTTTTTTAAGCAAATGCCAGACACATATCATGTCATTTACGGGTATTTAAATATATTACATACAAAATAAAGGCTTTAAAAACCACCATTATTTAACCCTACTTTTTAATGGAATTAATAGTTAATATTTTCTAATTGTCTCATAATCTTTTACAATCTCATATCAAGATTCATATAATATCTTTACATATCAATTGATTAGGAGCTCTCTTAGGACTTTTATTATATAGGCCTGCCTTCCAATACTGTGCTGTCTCTTTCAATTTATTTTATGAAAGATTGTCACGTATTTATGTAGATTATTTTTCACAATCGGGACTTTGTAGACAGCAACCTCATATTGCCATTAAAAGTATGTTTATATTCCCTATATTTCTCATAAGCTAAAAGTTAAATCTAGCAACTCTATCAAGTTTAGGCTCAGGAGTTTTGGCAAAAATGCTTCATAAGCTGTGTTGGGTACTTTCATCAAGTGTCACATAAGACTGTCTGTTTCTGTGATTTTTGGAGTCATAGATATTCACCACCTAGATCTATTAATTTACTAGAGATTGCAAGATACTATTCTATTTATTCAATTTCTTTCCCATTTATAAGCTTGAATATATCTATAAGTAGACACTGCTATAAGTTGAATGTGTCCCCCAACCCCCAATGTTACAGTGTTGGAAGGTGAGGCCAAGTGAAAATTGGGCCATGAGAGCTCTGGTTTCATGAATGGATTACTGCTCTTATCATGAGAGTGTGTTTCTTATCTTGGGAGGGGGTTCTTATAAAAGAATGAGTTTGGTCCCCTTTTCTCTCTCTTTGCCCTTCTTCTTTACACCATGTGATGACACACCAAGAAGGCCCTGCACAAATACCAGCTCCTTGATCTTGGCCTTCCCAGCCTACAGAGCTGTGAGGAAATAAATTTCTTTTCTCTATAAATGACCCAATGTCAGGTATTCTCTTATAACAGCACCAAACAGACTAAGAAACTTCCCTTAATCAACAAGTTAAGTAATCTGAGATATGTTTTGTGAATGATAAAGAAATCCTGATATTTTCTTATTATTGGCCAGTCTTAAAAACAATGTGCGTTTTCCTAGTATTCACCAAATGTGACTAGTGCAGGTTTTTGCCTGTTTTTATGTTTGTTTTTGCTTTTGAGTATATTAGGGATTTTTGAATTAAATCTATTTGCTGTGTTTCAAATAATTATCCTACATACTTAAATTATTTTATCATTGGCTAGTGGGACCCCATCAACCTGGCTCCTAAACCATTTCAATATGATCTTAGGCTCTTTAATAACTTTCTTTTTGTCACGTGCTTTGATATCTACCATTTCTCCAAGGATCTCTGTTTTTGTTTTGTTTGCTGTTTTTTTGTTTTTTAAATGAATATGGTCTTCAGAGACTACAATATACATATTACTCAATGCCACCAGACTAGGCATTATTTATAGGACTTGAGAGATTGAAAATAAAAAATATTTGAAATGAAATGTGTATGTGTGTTTTGTTAAGAAAAAAAATGCACAAGTTAAACAAAAAATGAAGCTATATTCAAGCCTACTGAAATAGGGAAGTATGAAGCCCGTTCACTAATAACCAACACCAGAGGAAGACTCCCACCACATGGAGGATAGCAAAAATCATCACTATGCCAACCACTAGGAATTAAAGTACTCTCACTTCCACACTTGTACTCACTGCATCCTGAACTGCAATTTTACCAATTGCCTGAATTTGGTAAAATCAAACACACTCACATGCAACAAGTTATATGAAGCAGATTTATTTCTCACTTATAAGTGGCAAGGGAAAAAACAAAACAAAACAAAACAAAAAAAAACAAGGATCTATTGTGAGCTAGTCCCTCAAGGCTCAAGAAAGCTTTCTGAGGCAGATGGGATCCCAAAAGGCAACCTATGCCAGGTTTTATACCTTGGGGGCAACAAGAATCGCTGAGCAAATTTTTAAGAACCTACTGCTTCCAGGGCAGAGAGGAAGGAAGCCCAGGCTGTTCTGGGCAGTTCCCCTCTAACTGGAGATGTTACACTCCTTAGAAGGGACAGGAACATAGTCCAGCCTGTTTCAGGCAGTCCTCCCTATCTCAGAATATTGCATTCCAAGCACATTCTACATTTATTCTAACAGCTACAGGCAAGAAGAAAAGTGGGAAAAAAACTGGGTCAACCAAGGCTATCAGGGACTCTCCAGCAGGGAAAGAGACTGAATACAACTCTCCTAAACAAAGAGCAAGAGTTTTTAAGTGCTGAGGTGAGCTAGTGGAAAAGTAACAGAGGACATTAAAGGCAAAGTTGGTCAATGTCATTAGGAAATCTGAATTTTTAGCAAATTCAGATTAGTACTTATCAAAGTTATGCCCATGCTCCTACAGACACTGGGAGGTAGAGGCACACTCTCTCTTGATGGTTACATTTCAAATGGATGGCTACCAGGTCTTCCCGGAAGATTCCTAGGTTATAAAACTTGCAAAAGGCTGGGAGATTTACATCTCAAAGGTACAGAGAGAGAATTTACAACTGAAAGTTTTCTAAAGTAAATATTCTAAGCAAAGGGGTGAGTCTCTAGTCAGGAAGAAACCTAGCTAAGTTCAGTCAAGCTAAGGAAAACATTAAGGCTGTCTTGGTCAATACACACACACGCACACACATGCACACACACATACACACACGGGTGTGCATAAAAATACACCCACACACAATCACATGTATGTGACATAATTTAATGACAACATACTAGGTAAGTAGATTCTTATGATTTCAGTGCAAATCTAGGACTTTTACCTAGTCTCACTGATCTTATAAATATTGTTTTCTTTTCCCTTCAATAAAATCCTCGCTCTCAATAATACTACCATAATGACTCATTTTATTTTTCCAAAACTGCACATATACTGGCTGAAAATGAAAATTGTAGAAGTATCTCTAATTGTATGATTTTTTTTTAAGTTGCTTGGAAATTCTTTTTGTTCTTAATTCATTTCATATTAAGATATGCAGTTAGACTACTGTGTTTCAGAGTAACTTGGAAGAGTTTTTCTCTGTGGGGTACCAATAAGTATAAAGTCTGCCAAGCAAGATGAATAACGAATACACTCTAGAGATCTGCTGTACCATATTATGCCTACTGTCAACAATAACATGAGGTACACTTAAAAATGTATTACTGGGCAAATTTCATGTTGTATTCTTACCACAATAATTAAAATAAAATAGAATAAAGTTGATTTGTCTTAGTTGACTTTTTATTGTAGAAGATAACCGTTTTAATGTCAAATATGTCCACTATTCCAAAGTCAAAACAATAAGTATATATTGAGAAAAATTTAGTTTCTATGCCTGTCCCTCCCCTTATTATTCTTTCCTTTCATATAGAAGTATTTCCCCCTCAGTGTTATGGTTTATTGTTCCATTGTTCTTTTTCATTCTATAAGTAACTATGTATACATATGTATGAGCACATATACCCATTTGCGTAGTACTCCATTGTGTCAATATAATAAAGTATATTAAATAAATCCCCTCTACTACCAAATATTTGGATATTTTTATTTGAGAGTGTACTTTCCTCACAGTATGCTTGAGTTCTATATATTCTCTCTATATATTTTTTAATACTAAGAAGCAGGGGTAGCCCAAAATAGTCTCCTTACTTTCATCATCCAGAGGTCATGTTTTTACTGTTGCCTTTTCTAATGGTTAAAAATGTGAGCCTCTTCCCCTCCTCGACTTTATCTAACCCCTCTTTTCCTTTGTCCCTATTGTTCCTCTGCTGCTGGATTTGAACTTTATTCCCAGTATTTTGTCCTCACTTCAGTGCTTTCTGGAAAAAGAGAGTTTCAACTGATTCATTTTAATACTTTTTAGAGCCAACAAATATTCCCTACTATATTCCTGTTGTATCTTAGAAAAGCCCCTTCCTGTTTATGTGTTATTCTAAAACTGGGTTGCTGAGCTTTCTACTCAGTAGCTTATGGTATTTTGAATTTCTCCAGATTTTTAAAAAGTCACTTTTCTTTGGTTTCTTTCCTATGGATTTCTCTTATAATTTTAAGAATATCAGAGTTAAATGTCTACTATATACATGGAGTTCTTATGTAACTCTGGTAATAGCATCATTGACATGGCATTAGGAGTTTACAAAATATTTCATCTCCTTTCATTTATTTATTTATTTAGATGGAGTCTTGCTCTGTCGCCCAGGCTGGAGTGCAGTGGCGCAATCTCGGCTCACTGCAAGCTCCGCCTCCCGGGTTCACGCCATTCTCCTGCCTCAGCCTCCCGAGTAGCTGGGACTACAGGTGCCCGCCACCACGCCTGGCTAATTTTTTGTGTTTTTAGTACAGACGGGGTTTCACCGTGTTAGCCAGGATGGTCTGGATCTCCTGACCTTGTAATCCGCCTGCATCGGCCTCCCAAAGTGCTGAGATTACAGGCGTGAGCCACCGTGCCCGGCCTTCATTTCATTTTTATAACCCTAATGGCTCAAAGTGTATATTCAAATAGTTTAAGATGTCTGCCATTGAAGTCAAAGAGAGTTCGTGTATCGTAGAATGAGAATTGAAGGCAGCTTCCAACCTGGTGACAAAAACATGCTCCACACCGCCATGGTTTATAGCTACATCTTGGGTAGGATGGATGCAAACTATTCTGTCAAATTGATACAATTTCTTTATATTTTAGAAACTTAAGGGAACTAGCCCATGAATATCCTAAATCAGTAATGGTCATTATCTCAAATTATAGCTCAAAAAGCTCTAAAATATATGTGAATGACAGAGCAAATCCCTATCACCATTGAGAACAGGTGATGGACTAAGTCTCCTGTCTCCCAGTCTACAATCCTATACACTCTAATTAAACTGAAAACATCCCCTGAAGGAAACACTCAGTGAATTCTCTGCTGTTACACTTCACTCATTAAAATATTGTTCTTTTAAGTGAAATAGCCAGTTACCTTTAGGGAAGACTGCCTTTCTGAATTCCAAAATACCTGTTCCTGCACTCTTTACTACCTAGCATAATATATGGAGAATAAAAATATATGAACCTCACTTCCTCATTCATTGGTTTGTAGTAATACTGAAGTAGTTGCATATACCTTAGCATGCACTGGCAAGTTGGATGCGTAGGAGTAAGAAGTTTATCCACATTTTCTCAATTAGTATCAAAGAGACGTGGAAAAGCAATGGATTGTTATGAAATGGTTTCATTATTATGGAGTTTTATCTCTTAACCTTTGATACCATATCCTTGAATTGTGAGCCATAAGGCAGCATTTTCAAATGTAACCGAAATAATTGCACATAAAATTAAAATACAGGTTGTAGGAATATAATGTGGTAATATTTTGGGTGATACATGTATCAACAAACTTGTTATACTGAGGGACCATGTACTGGGTCACTATGCATGACTCCTAAAATATATTCCTATATAGCTAGGAATTACAATTGTGGCTTTATTTTTTGTTCCAATCAGAAGACATAATTCGCATGGTAGGTTAAACAGGGAAAGTTTAAATTAGAAATTATAAAGTATAATAAAAGGATAATTTCAGTATACAATAAAATGTTATATGATACTCTAAGACAAATGAGAGTACTCAGCAAAGGATAGGTTCAAAAGGGGTTCCCACTGGCTCCACGGAGACTGCAGTCCCACACAGGCCTCCCTGCTGCAGCTGGAGTGATGGCAGCATCATTCACAATTGCCAAAGGGTAGAAACAACCTAAACATCTACACAAGGATGAATGAATAAATCAAATGTGATATATACACACAATAGAGTATGATTTAGACTTAAAAGGGAATGAAATTCTGATACATGCTGCAACATGGATTAATATTGAAAACATTATGCTAACTGAAATGAGTACATGCAAGAACAAATATTGTACGATTTCACTTATCTGAAGTACCCAGGCTAGTCAAATCATAGAGACAGAAAGTAGACTGGCAGTTTCCAGGGACTGGGGGTCAGGAGGATAAGACAGGTCTTGTTTAATGGACACAGATTTTCAGTTTAGAGGAGGAAAACATTCTGGAGACAGATGGTGGTGATAGTTATGCAAGAATGTGCATATAATTAATGCCAATGAATTGGTACATAAAATAGTTAAAATGGTAAAGTTTATGCTACGTATATTTTATGACAATTAAAAAAAGAAAAAATACACAACTGTCCCTGGATACATCTGTCGAACAAAGAATGTCATCGCTATGCTTATACAACCAGGTGGAAGGATGGGAACTATAAAGAATCTGTTTCTGTCTCTTCCCTCTTTCTTTTGTGGATTGTTCTACTTAATTGATATACCTATTTATGTGTCTATATCTAGTTTTGTTTTACTTTGTTTTTTAAAAAACACAAATGTTTTAGTGCACAATTCTAATTGTTGGGATGCGGATTATCATTCCTTTAGTTACTCTAGCTAATTAGGAGGTAATCTATAGGATATACTTTCATAAACTTATTTGTAAACTTCCTCTAATTTTAGGGTTCCCATGCTAACAAAAAAGCCACTATATTTTCAGTATAATTCTGTCTCAAGTATCTCATGAGGAATTCATAATTCCTTTTTAAAAGAAGTTCAAATTTAACTGAGGGCCCTGTGTGTTATCTGACAACTCTATTTGGAATTCTCTTCATCTTTGCTTTCTTCATGACAACATTTTACCTAAATTTCAAGGCTTAGCACAAATATTTCTTCTGTTCTTTGATCTTCTAGACAACATAGATATGTTTCAAATTCTGAATTTACTTCATAGGCAGTGGGGAGTCAGTCCTGGATTAAAGAGGAAATTCTAAAATGGATGTTAAAGATATTTTGTCTTTGTTCTAATTCAACTGATCTATAATTTACCATAATGTTGAGTTTGTCATTGCTAGTTACTGTCAAAAGGTATAAGTTCTAATCAATATGAAAATATTTAATATCTATATTAAGAATACAATACAGTGTATTTAGCATAGAAAGAATAAAGAAGAAAATAAAAAGCATTAGAGATACCTTAATGTTTCTATCTGGAAATTTTTCAGGAGTACAGAAAGAACAAGAGTGTGAAGAGCAAAAATAACTATCTAGTAGTCTTTTAAATGAACAGGGTTTATTAGAATTGCATTGTTTCTCGTTATTTCTAATATTGGATTCCCCTCTGGAAAGTTCCCAAGAGGTTTGGCATTTACTAAAAATTAGTGAGGAGAAAATTGTCAGAAAATCTATAGTTGAAACATAGAACACTTTTCCAGGTAAATACATTTTATCTCATTGGAGAGTCTGAAAATTCCTGGTACTTAAAGTTGTTTAAAAGAGGAATGGCAATGTTGCCTTGTACAATTTTATGTTATGTGTAAAATAAAGGAAGTTGCTAAGAATTTGATGATGAGTATCAAGCATATCAAATATATTAGCGCTATTAATTTTTTTAAAAAAATCTTTTTATGGACAGAAAATAATAGGAAATTAAAAAGTAGTGACGGCTGAACCAGACTTGCTAGAGTCCAAAACCTCAAACATGCAATGGTATCCAAGAAAAAAGAACCAAACCACTTCCACTCCATTCTTGATGGAGAAATACACGTAGAAAATGCTCCTAAAATCGAGAATTAGCACTTTCCCCTCCCTGAACCCATAAAAACAGTCTTTGAAAAAAAAAAAATAAAGGTAATAAAACTATTTGGGGCTGTAGTATAATTTGAAATCAGGTAATGTGATGCCTCCAGATTGTTTATTTTTGCTTAGTCTTGTTTTGGCTATGTGGGCTCTTTTTTGGTTCCATATAAATGTTAGGATTGTTTTTATTTTCTAGTTCTGTGAAGAATGATGGTGGTATTTTGATGGGAATTGCATTGACTTTGTAGATTGTTTTTGGCAGTACAGTCATTTTCACAATGTTGATTCTACCTATCCATGAACATGGGATATGCTTTCATTTGTTTGTATTGTCTATGATTTCTTTCAGCAGCGTTTCGTAGTTTTTCTTGTAGAAGTCCTTGGTAAGGTATATCCCTAAGTATTTTTTTGCAGCAATTGTAAAAGGGGTTGAATTCTTGGTTTGATTGTCAACTTGGTTGCTGACGGTGTATAGGAGAGCTACTGATTTGTGTAGATTAATTTTGGATCTGGAAATTTTGCTGAATTCTTCTATCAGGTCTAGGAGTTTTGGAGGAGTCTTTAGTACCTAACCGTTTCTTAAGATGGCAAAACAGCAGAGAGACAATCAGGCCAGAAATAGCATGGATAGATTAGATAGATGATAGAGAGAGATAGATAGATAGATATAGATAGATGATAGATGATAGATAGATAGATAGATGATAGATAGATAGATAGATGACAGATAGATAGATAGAGGCATAGAGATAGAGACAGAGATAGAGATATAGAGATAATCTTTGGAATAACATCACCTAGTCACAACTCTAACAGCTGTAAAGGGGGGTACATGTCAGCCAGATTAAGATAAAACTACCTCCAATGAACAGATAATTTTGGAAAACAGAGTGCTGAAGCACGCATGCATGCACACACACACACAGAGTCATTTATTAATACAAAGAAAACTAGTATTTTAAAAGCTACTTCACATAGAGTGAAATATACTGAATTACATTTTAACTATTATTTCCCATTGAGCAACACTGACTCTTGCCAATGCTTTAGCTAAGCCAAACCCCGTCTGAAAATAGCAACTACTTCCTAGCCTTAGAGAATGGCAGAAGAAATGTTCCTGACACACTATTAAGAATCTAAAGTAGGCCTGGCGCGGTGGCTCACGCCTGTAATCCCAGCACTTTGGGAGGCCGAGATGGGTGGAATGCCTGAGGTCAGGAGTTTGAGACCAGCCTGGCCAACATGGTGAAACCTTGTCTCTACTAAAAATACAAAAATTAGCCAGGTGTGGTGGTACACCCTGTAATCCCAGCTACTCAGGAGGCTGAGGCAGGAGAATTGCTTGAATCTGGAAGACAGAGGTTGCAGTGAGCTGAGATCATGCCACTGAACTCCAGCCTGGGTGACAGAGCAAGACTCTGTCTAAAAAAAAAAAAAAAAAAAAGAATCTGAAGTATTATAATATATATGCCCTTTTCAAACAGGTGCGTGCCAAATTTGCAAACCTTTTAATTGCTCAACTCTATTGCTACCACTATAAGGAATGGTTAAAATCAATTTAGATCTGCACTGTTCCATAGAAATAAAATGCATACCTCAAATATAAGCCATATATGTAGTTTTAAATTTTCTTGTGGCAACATTTAAAAATTAAAAACAAAAGTTAATTATATATAATATTTAATCTATCTGAAATATCACTTCAACATGTGATCAGAATGAGACTTACTAATGAAATATCATACATTCTCTTGATTGCACTAAGTTTTTGAAGTTGATTGTGTATTTTATACTTATAGCCAATCTCAGATCAGTATAGCCATCTTTTAAGTGCCCACGAGCCACAGGTGGTTAGTGAGTACCATATGAAAAAGTGATGATTTAGATTTTTTAAATGGTAGTATATTTGTGTCAATGTTCAGAAATACTAAAGAAAATAAAAGACAAAAAATGATTTTTCATTGCTCTTGAAATAAATCCTGTTTTGGTAATATGATGATCAAGGTTATCCACGCTCTGTCTCTCTTACATTTTCCTAGTTACTCTCAGTCTTTTTTTTCTATTTTGGCAACTGATCCTTTTACAGGTTTTGGAATGCACCATACTTCTCCCCAACTTATAGATACACATGGCACATGGTGCTTACTTTTCCTGAAACAATTCATATCCACATTTTTTCCTTGCTTCCTACTCACCTCTCAATTTTCAATTTGGAAAATTTTTAGTTTAATAAAATTATGAGAGGCAGGGCGCGGTGGCTCACGCCTGTAATCCCAGCACTTTGGGAGGCCAAGGCAGGCAGATCACCTGAGATTGGGAGTTTGAGACCAACCTGACCAACAAGAAGAAACCCTGTCTCTACTAAAAATACAAAATTAGCTGGGCGTGGTGGTGCATGCCTGTAATCTCAGCTAATTGGGAGGCCGAGGCATGAGAATTGCTTGAACTCGGGAGGCGGAGGTTGTGGTGAGCTGAGATTGTGCCATTGCACTCCAGCCTGGGCAACAAGAGCGAAATTCCATCTCAAATGAACAAACAAACAAAATTATGAATCCAGGGAGACATTAAGGCTCATATTTCATATTTTAAAGAAAACTTTAAGTTTCCTTTATAATATCCAGAACTCTAGTGATGTTTTAAAAATTAAGATTATTTCTCATCACTTCTAAAAGTTTACAGAGGCTATACATCATATGTGGAATAAACTCTAAATGACTTATATTGTCTCCAAAATTGTATAATTTATACTCTGTCCCTGCCTTTCACACCTAATTTATCTACCACTTTGCCCATGCTTCCTTCATGCCAGCCTCCCAGATATTCTTTCTATTCTAGTATTATGATAGGCCCTTTCCAGTAAATATGTGCTGCTCTTCTCTGTGCCAAA
Source organism: Hylobates moloch (assembly GCF_009828535.3). Lineage (NCBI taxonomy): Eukaryota > Metazoa > Chordata > Mammalia > Primates > Hylobatidae > Hylobates > Hylobates moloch. Next base: position 70,525,563 of record NW_026652277.1, read on the forward strand.
ATGTTCTTGATCTAGTCCTTTTACATGCAGTGAGGTAGCCACTAAGCCACTATTCAACTTTGAAATTAAATTCATTAAAATTAAATAATTAGGTATTCACATTGCAAGATACACACACACACACACACACACACATATATAGACACAGACCTTACACCCTTCACAAAAACTAACTCAAAATGAATGGCAGATCTAAATGTAAATACAAAACTATAAAATTTCCAGAATATAAAATAGGAGAAAATCAAGATAACCTTGGATTTAGTGATGACATTTTAGATACAACAGGAAAGACACGATCCATGAAAGAAAAAAAATGATAAGCTGAACCTCACTAAAATTAATTTTTGCTTTCCAAAAGACACTGTCAAGAAAATAAGTGGACAATTGGGAGAGATTATCTGCAAACGGTAGATCTTATAAAGGACTGTTAGCTAAAATATACACAGAACTCTTTCAAAACTCAGTAATAATAAACAATCTAATTTAAAAAAAATGGGCCGGAGACCTTAGGACATGATGAAATGTCTGTCTCACCAGGAAAGATACACAGTTGGCAAATAAGCATTGAAAAGATGTTCCACATCATATGTTGTTGGGGAAATGCAAATTGGAACAGCATTAAGGTATCACTATACACACATATTAGAATAGGCAAAATCTAGAACATAGACAACACCAAATGCTGATGAGTATGTAGAGCAGCAGGAGCTGCTCCTCATTGTTTATGGGAGTATGAAACAGTATAGCCACTTTGGAATACGGATTGGTGGTTTCTTACAAAAGTAAACCTATTCCTACATGACCAGCAATCATGATCCTTGGGATTTACCCAAAAGAGCTGAGATCTCATATTCACACGAAAACCTGCACATGGATATTTGTAGCAGTATTATTCACAACTGCTAAGACTTGGAAGAAAACAGCATGTCCTTCAGTAGTTGAGTAAGTAAACTATGGCACATCTAGACAATGGAATATTATTAAGCACTAAAAAAGAAATGAGTGTCAAGCCATAAAAATGTGAGGAGGAGGCTGGGTTCGGTGGCTCACGCCTGTAATCCCAACAGTTTGGGAGGCTGAAGTGGATGGATCACGAGGTCAGGAGATTGAGGCTATCCTGCCTAACGCTGTGAAACCCCGTCTCTACTAAAAATACAAACGGGTCCTGTATCCCACTACTTGAGAGGCTGAGGCAGGAGAACACTTGAACCGGAGGTGGATTCATGACCAAATGGTCCACTGAACAAAATGTGCAGAGGAAACTTAAATGTATGGTAGTAACTGGAAGAAATCAATCTGAAAAATCTGTAGACTGTGTGATTCCAACTATATGACATCTTAGAAAAGAGAAGACTGTGGAGACTGTAAAGCAATCAGGAGTGGTCTGAGGTCGGAGACAGGGAGGGATGAATAGGTGGAGCACAGAACATTTTTAGAGCAGTGAAACCACTCTGTGTGGTACTGTAATGGTGAATACGTGTTACTACACACTTGTCTAAATCCAATGAGTGTACAGCACCAAGAGTAAACGATGGACTTTGGGTAATAATGATGTGTGAGTGACTATGATGCATGTAGGTTCATCAGCTGTAACAAATGTATCACTCTGTAGGGGGTGTGAATAATCAGGAAGGCTGTGCATGCGTGGGAGGCATGGGCTGTCTCTGTACCTTCTGCTCAGTTTTGCTGTGAACCTAAAGCAGCTCTAAAAACTGAAGTCTATTAAAAAAATAAATAAATGGATGTAAAAGCTCAAATACTTAGTCACTTTGCCCTTGCTGTAAATGCCCAATTGCCACTTGTGGCTAATAACTAACAATTAACTTCCAACAGAATAGTTGAAAAACATTTCTATCATTGACAGTTTAATTGAACAGCTCTGCTCTAGACCAGAAATCAGCAAAGATCTTTTCGTAAAGGGCAGATAGTAAACATTCTTCAGTTTGCAAGCCATATGAACTCTCTCACAATTATTCAACTCTTCAGTTTTAGCATTAAAGTAGCAATAGTCAATGTACATAAATAGGCAAAGCTATGTTTCAGTAAAACTTTGTTTACAAAACAGGTGTCAGGTTGGATTTGGCCCACAGGTTATGGTTTGTCATTCTCAGATCTACACATTTCTGTGACTAGTTTCTTAATGTTAAATCCTTTTCAATCAAAATTTGCCTTGCTATTGAAGCCTTTATGAAACACTGTCTAAATTTTCCTTTCAAAGTTCTATTTTCCTTAATTACTTTTAACCTCCACATTCTATTTGATGTTCTTCATAGTACTTATTAATACTTTTATTATTACCTTGATTTGCTATAATTATTTAAACTTCATTTTTATATTGTTTTTCTCCTGTGCAATATAAGTCCAATAGAGACAGGACACAGTCTGTCTTTCATCATTTTGTCCCAGAGACATAGAATACATTGGCATGTTTCACCAATAAATCTTTGATGAATGATGCTCAATATAATTATATTTAATTATTATTGTTTTATCTGATATGTTATATATATTCCTCCATAAGACTGTATGCATAACAAAGACAGAGATAAAAAATTTGCAGTTATCACTGAGGCCCAGATTTTAACAAAGAACTTGGTGCAAATACTATCTTTTCTCAATTATAAGACTCAATCAAATATAATACTCAACATCAGTTAATTACACATAATAGAAATATAACACTAATAGAGTATTTCCTTCTTATTTAGAAAGGATATGTTTCAAGGCCCCTAGTGGATGCCTGAAACCCAGGAAAGTACCAAATCCTACATACATTATTTTTCTTTTTGTATACGGTAATGAATGGGTAGTATATACACCATGGATATGCTGGACGAAGGAATGATTCACATCCTGGGCATAGTACAAATTTCACCACATGACATGCAAGATAAAACTTATGAATTTATGAAATTTTTCATTTAATATTTTTGAACCTCAGTTGACGTTGGGTACCTAAAGTTGCAGAAAGCAAAACTGCAGATTAAGAGGAACTACTATACGTTAAATGTACACATATCTATGAGATGCATTATCTTTTAGAAACACTAAATGTGAATAAAGTGGTTAAAGTAGAATAAGAAATAAAGCATGTCTGTTTTATGTAATAGTAGTTATCAAAGTTTAATCATTTTTCCGCCACTGGGCATCCTTAGTGAAGCATGTTGCTTTGTCTCTTTAATAACGTTACAAGACATAGATAAACTGTATTTAATTTGAAACAGTTGACCAACATACATATACATAGAAACTTCTGTTTTCATTTAAGGTTTCCCACTGTTTGCATCCGTACTCATTATAGAAAGTACAAAAGGAAATTGCCCCAGTCTTTGTAGGAACTATATTTATTTAACATGTTTGTCCTCTCCCAATTTTTCATGCTAATTACAATAGCTTTTGTGAAATAAATTTCTCTTTTATTTAAAACGGTAAAATACATAGAGGAAGAAAGACACTAGTCTCTTCTCTTTCTTCCCTGATCAAAGGGTAGATCAAGAAAATATGCTGTCAGTTACATAGGTGAGATCTCAGGTTTTTCCTGTCTTCTAGTCAATGTTAGGGATCCTTTGTCTTTTATAATACAGAGAAAACATTCTATTTGAGTGAAAATGAATTTGAGGAATATTACAATTTTAAATGTGTTCTTTCTCTGCTTTCAGGAGTATGCCTTACAGTCTCCCATCTCTAGCAATTACTTCTGTTTTATGGGATTCTCTTTTTACCCTCAGATCCAGTTCAGTCACATTGTATATTGTATTTTTCTTTGGTTTTTTTTTTTTTTTTTTTTTTTGAGATGGAGTTTCATTCTTATTGCTTAGGTTGGAGTGCAATGGTGCAATCTCTGCTCACTGCAACCTCCGCCTCCCTGGTTCAAGTGATTCTCCTGCCTCAGCCTGTCAAGTAGCTGGGATAACAGGTGCCCACCACAACACCCAGCTAATTTTGTATTTTTAGTAGACATGGGGTTTCACCACGTTGGCCAGGCTGGTCAAGAACTCTGACCTCAGGTCATCCTCACGCCTCGACCTTTCAAAGTGCTGGGATTACAGGCATGAGCCACCGCACCCGACCCCCTGTTCTCTTCTTTCTCGATTGTTTTCATGTTTATTAACTTACAATCATGACTTGCCAGTGCAAAACATACATAGAAATTCTGCCTTTTGGTTCAGATAAATATTGTACAATAGTACATTGCACTAAATATTTTTTCTACCCCACACTTTAAAATTAAGGTACAAGTTTCATAAAGTCTCACCTTTTGCAGTGCACAGTTATGCAAATTTGCACGAATGTATACAGTCATCAAGTTGTCACCATAATCAAGATAAAGTCTAGTTTCATCATCTCAAATATTTGTTCTTTCCTTTATTAAAGAAAATGTTCATTGTACAGAGTGAAAGGAGACTTTATTCAAGATTGTTGCAATAGGGGTAAGACTACTGTATAGGAAGGAAAGATTGAACACAATTTCACTGAAACAAAAAGCAGAAAAGTGTATAACAGCTTGAGTGAGCTAGTGGAAAAGTACTGAAGGACATTAGGGGGAAAGTTGGTCAATGAGGTTGATCAATGTGATTGGGCCATCTGTGTTTGTTAATTGGTACTCATGAAAGTTAGGCTCCTGCCTTCCCACAGGGACTGGAGGATTGGAGCTCTATCTTTCTTGCTGATTACATTTTAAAGAAATAGCTCCCAGGTCCTTGAGAAAGATATTCTAGGTTGTGAAAATGGCAACAGGCTGCTAGGAGAGGATTTACATCTCAAAAGGACAGAGAACGAATTTACAACAGCAAGTTTTAAAAGTAAATGCTCTAAGAATAAAGAGGCCTATGGTCGGGAAGAAATCTATCTAAAATTTAGTCAGGCTGAGGAGAATGTTATGGTCTTCTTGGTTACCTTTGTGTAATCAACTATCTCTTTACTCCAGGCTCCCAGGAATCACTGAGCTGTTTTGTGTCTCAATAATTTTGTTTTCCCATGAATGTAATAGCAATGAAATCACATAGTCTATAGCCTTTGTATATGCGTTTTAAACTTTGTATAAGGCATTTTAGAGTCATGCAGGCTGCCAGGTATATCAGTAGTTTATTCCTTTTTCATTCTTGTGTAAAATTCTGTTGCATAGATTTACTATATCGTGTTTTTACATGTCCCAGTTGAAGGACATTTGGGCTATTTCCAGATATGAAGCTGCTTTAAATAATCACTTACATGTTTTTATGAGACCATAGATTTTATTTCCATTTGAAAACCATAGATTTTCATTTCACTTGGGTAAATATCAAGGAATTAGATTGCTGAGTCATATAATGTGTTTAACTTTATAAGACACAATCAAACTGTTTACCAAAGTGCTTGTATGTTTTGCGTTTCCATCAGCAATCTATTAGTTTTGGTTGCTATGCCTTCTTGAAGGGATTTAGTTGTTTTGTTTTTTTTTTTTTTTTTTTTTTGGCTATAGAGTCTGGCTCTGTCACCCAGGCTGGAGTGCAGTGGGGCAATCTCTGCTTGCCTTGAACCCTCCCGGGTTCAAGTGATTCTCCTGCCTCAGCCTCCCAAGTATCTGAGATTACACGTGCCTGCCGCCATTCCCGGCTAATTTTTTATTTTTATTTTTTAATTAAAGAAAAGGTTTCACCATGTTGGCCAGGCTCATCTCGAACTCCTGACCTCAAGTGTTCCGTCCACCTCAGCCTCCCGAAGTGCTGGAATTACAGTTCTGTGCCACTGCACCCAACCCTGACTTAGTATTTTTAACCTTTTATTTTATTTTTCGTCTTAGTCACTTTAGTAAGTGTGTAGTGATAACTAATCATATAATTGTGCAGTTTTCTGTTGGCTACTGATGTTCAGCAAATTTTTATTTTGCTTAATAACCATGAGTAAACCTTCTTTTGTGAAGTGTCTCAAATGTCTTTGCCAATTTTTTATTAGGTTATTTGTTTTTATTATTTATTTTTTAGTATTCCTTTTGTAATTTAAAAACAAGTCTTTTATTAGATTTATAATTTCAAATATTTTTCCCATATTGTTACCTGTTTTTTTTAAATTCTTTTAAGAATATCTTTCTGAGTGACATCACAGGATTACTAACTAGAAGCTACTGTAACTCTTTCCACCACTGCCCCCCACAAAACAAAATACAAAATAATGAGTAAATAACTGCTTTTCAACCAAAATAACATAAGGAGGGTACTGAAGAACAACAAAGAAGCAGCAGATATTCTACAAAGCACAGAAACCCGGGATGACCACATAGAGAAAGAAAGAAAACACCTGACCTCCACCACCTCATCTCTCCAGTTAGGATTACATCAGAACCAGAGAGACTTCTCCCTGAAGGAAAAATTTAAACGAAACGACCTCCGTAGCCCAAATCACCACTAGAGAATCCTGAAATCTTCACTACTGAAGACTGGTGTTTTCACAGGCAGTGAACCCAGCTGAGGGAGCTTTCTGTGGTTCACTTCCAGAGAAGGAGCCAATGCTGTACCCCATGCCCCCAGTGTGGCTCCTGCTGCTATTGCCCTGCACCATCTTGGAATTTGAGCCATTGCTAGAATGTGTCCTGCCCCATGGATGAGTAACCGTTGCATCCTTCCATCCCTGAGGCTCAGCTTCCACTGCACCCGGTAGCATACTATTTCTGAGCAGATCTGCAGCTATGCCCTACACTCTAGGGCAAGCTATCACTGAGCCACTTGATCTACCCATCCCATTTGCCCATGCACCTTCTCCTTGAGGTTCAGCTGAAGAGACTTGGTGGCTTAAACTACCAGAACAGTCACATCCACAGCACTACAGCTGAGTCAGCACTCTTCCCTTCAGGGGCTCACGTCTTCTATAATAAACACCAGAGAAGTCAAATTCTGTTTCTACAGCAAAGACACCCAATACTACAGGAAATTCGGGCCTCGTGAAACTGGAGCATTCAAACTCCCAGTCCCAGAGCAGATATGGTGCCCTGCCCCTCCTGGGAACACCAGGCCACCTGCACACTGAAGCAGTAACCCTCCTCCTCAATGCCAGAGGTGAGGAAGTGCCCTTTCCTTCAGAGTCTTCACGGTACCAGCACATCAAAGTAGCTGCATATCCCAGTACCACTACTGACACAGCACTACATCCCCAGGGATCCAGAGGCTTTGTTGAAGCCCTTCTTACAACAGTTGATTGCTGTGCTTTTAGTTGACACTTTTAGCCTGTTTCAGAGGATGAAAAGAAGCTCTCTGTTTTTCAGGTTAAGCCTCTTAGGCAGGCACTGTGTTACTGGGTTTTGAAGCTGAGCATTTCTCAATGATTTTGCCCAGACATTTGCAGTAGGTCTAAGAATAGCATTAATTTTTTCACTCAACCAGAGATAGACAATCTTTTATTTTCTTCTCACCCATAGTTGCAATGTGTTTCTACTATCCTAAAAGTGTAATAGTATTTATTTTTCTTTTCCCAAAGGTTAACTTTTATGGAGATTAGCTTTTATGGAAGCAATAAGTTAAATAATTTTAAGATCTTGTCTTTCTCACTAGATAACTTAATCATCTAACTAAAACATTCTTAAGAATCCATTATGGTCTCAATAATATGAGAAAACAAACCTAAAATTAAAATAACACAAATTATTTTTTCCCAAAAAATTATTCCTTATCTGTTAAAATTTTTATTCCACACTTCAAAACCAAATCTGTCTTGGCCTGGTGGATCATTCAGATATCCCATATAAAGGCCAATCTCGTTTTCATAATCACCATGACATTATTTAGAAAAGCACTAGAGGTACAGTAGAATAGTAACACTAGTTGCAGTAGAATAGTTGGTGGTGATGGCATTGCATTGGTAGTGCTTTCCTATATCTCTGGAGTATATTTTGCAATGATTTAAAAACTAAAGATATTTATAAAATTTCAACACTGGTGAGAAGCAGATCTGAGACCTGAAGGCATAATATATTTGTTAAAAGCAGTTCATTATTTGACATCATGGAAACTCACTGAATAATCCTCAGTTCCCCTCTCCAGTGAAGTAGGAGTCATAATTTGGAAATGAACAAATGATAAAGAAAATGGGTACTTATCAGCCTAGTCTAATAATACAGAAAAATTTACCTTTTCGGAGATTAATTTTCCAAGGATGCACCCCAGTGATATATTTCAGGAAGAATATATTGTTCCTTTTTGGAGAAGATATAAGTGTACTTATTAGAGATACTTAAATGATCAGCAACTTTGGGAATTCAGGAATGACAAGGGTTGCTACATCAAACAAATACAAAAGCAAATTTTTTTTTTTTTTAGGTTTTAAATCAAGACACTTAATCTATTGATTAACAATGGCAGTCTTTCTAAAGTAGTAAATTATCCAGACTACATTTAATAATATAAAAATTTGAGTAAATTATCAGTCACTTCTAATGACAAAAATCTTAAGTTTATTTCTTGTCAGTTTTGTCAGCTGCTTTGAATTATTTTCTTCTTCCTTTTAATACAAAATTGCCATGTACTTAAGATATTAAAAAGCATATCAAAATTAGTTCAGCCATTATGGAAAGCAATTTGGTGATTTCTCAAATAATTTAAAACAGAGCTACCATTCAACCCAGCAATTCTATTATTAGGTATGTACCCAAAGGAAAATAAATTGTTCTATCATAAAGATGCACACACCTGTATGTTCATCGCAACACTGTTCACAATAGCAAATACATGGAATTGACCTATATGCTCATCAATGGTAGACTGGATTTTTTAAAAAAGTGACACATACACTGTAGAATCCTACACAGTCACAAAAATGAACCAGATCATACCCTTTACAGAAACGTGGATGGAGCCAAAGGCCATTATGCTAGGTGAACTAAGGAACAGAAAACCAAATTCCACATATTTTTATTAATAAATGGGAACTGAACATTGAGTACGTAAAACCAACAGATCTTGTGATAATTCACTCACTATCCCAAGAACAGCATGGGGGAAACCACCCCCATGACTCAATTTCCTCCACCCTTGACACATAGGGATTATAGGGATTACAATTCCAGGTGAGATTTGGGTGGGGACACAGAGCCAAACCATATCAGTACACATAGACACTGAGGCTTACTTCAGAGTGCAGTGTGTGAGGAGGGTGAGGATCAAAAAATACCTATTGGGTACTATGCTTGTTACCTGGCTGATGAAATAATCTGTATACCAAACTCCCATGACATGCAACTTACTTCTAAAACAAACCTGCACATGTACCCATGAACCTTAAAGTTTAATAAATGAATATCAGTGAATGAGATAATAAAAATGTTAGTTCAAAATATCAATTCTCATTAGTTTTTTCATACTAGCCATCTAATTATGATTTTTGATACAGGGCTAAGTGTTTTTACCACTACTCTTTGGTTTTCAAAATTGATAATGTAAAGAAAGAGGAAAGTATGCTTACTACTTACTGCCTTAGAGCAAAGTTCTGCTTTAGGCATTTATTTGTCTTCATATAAATTGATCATGGCAATGATAAATCTTCACATAAAAAAGTTTGAAGCAACAGTTCTAGAAAACTGTGACGGCTTATTCTGAGTAATATAACAAAAAAAAAAGATCTCTTTCAAAAGGCTGTACACATATGTATAAAGACACTTTTAGATAATGACTAAGTTAATCAATATGAATTAATTAGTTAATTCATAGCTCGTGATCACATTTACAGTAGCAAAGCTAATCATTTACTTTAATTAAACCTTCATTAGGCACATTAGTGACTATTAGTAAGAGATGATGCACTGAAATTTTATAGACATATGACACATTTATGAATTATTCCATGCTAGATATCTAGGCATAAGAATAGTTTCACATGTTAATATTTAGACACACATATACAATCAATCCTTAATTCTATAAATGGACATTTTCACTCTAAATAAAACACAAATATTTAAACTATCAATTTTCCATAACTGCAAAGCTTTGCCTGTGTATGATCATTAATAGAAAAAAAAGATGAGCATTAAATTATAAACATACAGTCTAGCAACAGCTCCATTAAAAAAAGAATACTTATGAGCAAAGTCCTAGTCTTATCTTACTCGTAAGGCTGAGCCATAAACTACTACATTACAGTGCTCTGTTTATATTAACTCTAAAAGAAGAAACAGTGGGACATTTTGACCCTTAAAAAAAATAATGAGAGCCATTCCCTCCAGGTTCTTTCTTTATATAATGTGAGAGAGAAGAAAAAAATGGCTACCAATCTAGTTAGTTTAGCCACTTGAAAATTAGATTCACACCACCTCTTTATAATCCCCATAAGATTTGTTATAAACTTAGTTTAGATGCCCAAAAGTGTAAATGAATTCGAGTGAGCGTTGTGACGTCTTCATTTATCAAATTAATGGACCACCAACTTAGCAATCAGGAGATGGCCTGAAGAAAATAGGGCCCCCAAAAAGCAAGTTTTCCTTTCTGATAAGAAGTAGAAATTCTGAACCTGGAAGACATAGCTGCTTTTGGAAAAGTGCCAGAGTAACGGTGCCTGAGAAATCAGTAGTAAGGTGACTTTTCAATACAGAAGGAAAGTATAACGGAGGAAATGGAATTCATGATGAGTGCGTTCTGTCTTAGACCATGTCTAATACCTAATTTGATAGGAACTGTTTCTTCTCCCCAGAGGTCTTCGGTAACTTCTACCAGTTCCCTAATCTACACTAATCGAAATCCCTTTAGACCCAATTACATAGTTGCATCACAGAAAGAGCTAAAAAATTATACTCAATCAAACACTCAGGAAATTTGGAAATGTATATGTACATGTAATGGCAACATTTTCCTGGTTAAGTCATTCCCTTCATGGTCTGTGATGCTATCTTGAGCAGATTCAGAACTATTTCCCTTAGGAAAGTCCTGATTCTGTGTTCAGGATTCTTGCTACCCACCTTATTCAGTGGAGAAGCCTAGCCTCCAATTATGAAAAGAATATAAATCATACCTTATAAGTGATTTGTAAATTTAATTTTTGTTCAAAACTCAGTCTAGTGTGAGACACTAGTATCTGAAGCAGATCAAAAGTAATCAATGTTAAGGCAATGAAAGTTAGTGATAATTTTTAAATGGGTAAATTAAAAGTTAAACTTGTAGTAGAAGTTTCAGACAGAATTCAGGGCCCTTTCTACACCATTTGTCTCAACCACAATCCCAGATACTTCAAAGACTATTGGGATCTGTGTATTGTAGGCCTTTTGTCAAATAGTGACATTATGCCTATCAACAACTGCCTCGAATCTCCAGCTATTTAATATCAACTAACTTTAGCTGAAATATGTTATTTCAAAGGACTGTTCTAAGGTGTAAGTTAGCCATTCACTCCTTGATATACTTAGGCAAAATGATCTTACACACAAGAAGCTGTCTTCAGAGCATTTCCCAACTACCTGAGTATGTCTAGAACAGACCTTTCCAGCAGTATTCTGTGGCATACTGGATGAGCTCCATGGATTAGAGATAGAACAGCTAAATAATGTGCAGTCCAATCTGAGAACTATTCAAAAGTGAAAATAATGCTAAAATTATTGTAATTTAATAATTGTGAAAGGTGGTTTAATACATTTTATTTTATTCTCTATATATTTATTTTCAAAATAAATTATTTCCTATATAATAAAAATACTACGTTACTATATACATTAAAGCAATAAAACGTCTTCATGTTTGACATGTTTTGCCTTGTGTCCCCATGCAAATCTCACCTTGAATTGTAATAATCCCTATATGTCAAGGGTGGGACCAGGTAGAGGTAATTAGATCATGGGGTCAATTGCCCCCATGCTGCTCTCCTGATAATGAGTAAGTCTCACAAGATCTGATGGTTTTATAAACGTCTGGCATTTCCCCTGCTTGCACTCATTCTCTCTCCTGCCACCCTGTGAAGAGGTGCCTTCCACCATGATTATAAGTTTCCTGAGGCCTCTCCAGCCATGCTAAACTGAGTCAGTTAAACCTCTTTTCTTTACCTAATCTTAGGTATTTCTGGGTATATTCAAAATTTCTTTCGATTTAATTAATTTCTAAGTCATTATATAAATATAATTATTTGTTGACAGTATTTATCTAACCACTTTATTTTACACATGTTATCAATATCTTACTATTTAGTTACCTGTAATATTTATGAGTTGCATTTTATGGCTTATATACTTCAAAAAATGATAATTTTGATAGATTCTTCTCAGTAGATACTGAGTATTTACTCAGAAAATACTCAGTAAATACTGATACTGGTACTGCTATGGTTTGGCTCTGTGTCCCTACCAAAATCTCATCTTGAATGTTGAGGGAGGGACCCAGTAGGAAGTTATTGGATCATGGAGGTGGTTTCCCTCATGCTGTTCTCTTCATAGTGAGTGAGTTCTCAAAAGATCTGATGGTTTAAAAGTGTTTAGCAGTTTCCCCCTTTCTCTATCTCTCTCTCTCCTGCTGCTATGTAAGATCTGTCTTGCTTCCCCTTTGCCTTTCACCATAACTGTCAGTTTCTTGAGGCCTCTCTAGCCATGTGGAACTGTGAGTCAATTAAACTTTTTTTGTTTATAAATTATCTAATCTTGGGTAATTCTTTACAGCAGTGCAAAAATGGACTAATACAGTTACTGATATGACATACCTTGTAAGCTCAGATCAAAGTCTGCTAAATAAAAAACATTCTTAATTGTAATTTTTTATGTCTAAACCTTTCAGTCTAAATATTTTCTTAGCTATTGTATTTTTGCCTTCAATCAGTGTTCCCTAGTTCAAGAAATCATTTATCAAAACCCATATTAATTCATTGTTTCTATATTGATTCTATTCAATGTTTCATGAAATTTAGATACTACTAAAGTATAGGCACTCTCAAAACTATTATTTTTTCATAGTGTACCATATCAGAGTGAACCTCCTTAGGCTGCCTTTTCAGAACTATGCATTTAATTGTAAAATTAATATTGCCTATTCAGCTGTATTAAAGATTGATCTAGAAGGATCTTACCCATCAATGGCTGTACCCTTCATCATATCTGCAAAGCCCTTTTTGATATACAAAGTTACACAGTCACTGGTTCCAGGAGTTTGAGGGCTGACATAATTGGGGGCCATTGTTCTACCACATACAATTATAGCCATGCATTGCTTAACTGCAGGGCTACATTCTGAGAAATGCTTTGTTAGGTGATTTCACCCTCCTGGGAACATTGTAGAGTGTACTTACATAAACCTAGGTAGTATAGCCTATTGCTCCTGGACTACAAACCTGTACAGAATGTTACTGTTCTAAATACTGTAGGCAATTATAACACGATGGTAAGTGTTTGTGTATCTAAATATAGAAAATATACGGTAAAAGTACTGGATATAACTTTTGTGTATGCAGTCCATCATTGACTGAACTGTCATTATGCAGCAGATGACTATGTTTTTATAAAAATATTTATTTTTACCTATAAAATATATTTTGAATGAAATATGGTACATCTAATTTTTAAAGATTTTTATTGTGAGATAAAAGCAAGAAATGTATATAATCTGGACATCACAGCTCTGATACAATTACTGACATATTATCAGGAAAAAGTTTAAGGACATGAATCTTGGTGATTTTTTTTTTTTTTTTTTGAGACAGAGTCTCGTTCTGTCACCCAGCCTGGAGAGCAGTGGCACGATCTCGACTCACTGCAAACTCCGCCTCCCCAGTTCACGCCATTCTCCTGCCTCAGCCTCCCTAGTAGCTGGGACTACAGGCGCCCACCACCACGCCCAGCTAATTTTTTGTATTTTTAGTAGAGACGGGGTTTCACCGTGTTAGCCAGGATGGTCTCGATCTCCTGACCTCATGATCCGCCCACCTCGGCCTCCCAGAGTGCTGGGATTACAGGCATGAGCCACTGCGCCTGGCCAAGATGGATTTATAATGACTGTATAGTCAAAGTATGCATATATCATCAAGCGAATAATCTAAAATACACATAAAATCAGCAAGTAATTAATATGAGAGATTATACCCATATTTTGTGCCTCTTAGTGATAAATTTTTAAGTGGGTAAATTAAAGCCTCTTTTTTTTTATTCATTGGCACATCAATATATTGACTCTTTAATAATGTAAAGTTCCTCCTTCAATCCAACCTCTCTGAATTTTCTTTCAAGTTTCAGTGGGTCTAAATTCCTTTTATTTAAAAAAAAATCTTTTACAGTAATTTTAATGAGATTTGGTGGAAGCAAAACTCTCAGTGCCAACAATGTGTGAGGAGGGAACATACTCACGCATTTCACAGTATTAAAGAAAGAAAAGTTATGTGTATTACTTGATTGTGTACCTATTCAAGTAACATGGGTGGTAGGGGAAGAAAAGAAATATTTAAAAATAAGAAATGTGAGACTCTTACAGAATGTAATTTTTAATTAAGTGCATTGTGTTTACAAGTTATTCTCTAGATCTGTTCAAATGAAAATTTTCTATATCCCTGGTCTAATAGGGTAGCCACCAGCAACAGATGGCAATGTAGCACTTGAAATATGGTTTGTATGACTGAGGAAGTGAATTTTAATGGAATTTTTTAAGTTTAAATATACATAGCCATGCACATCATGGTCACTGTTTGAGGCAGTGCAGCTCTACTTAAAGAATCAGAAAAAATTATATTTAATCCTTATAATACATTTTTAAAAATAGTTAATGTGTATTTTATAGAGCTTTAGGCTAAGTATATGTGTCTTTTTAATGTAGGCTATGATATAGAATTTCGTCCTTCAGAAAAATTAAAATCACATTCAAAATCACTACAGGAATATATAACAGCAACCAACTTCATCAAGGGTATCATATTTTCCATTTTTTTCTTTCTTATAATTTTAATGTCTTCTTTTTAAGTTAATGTAAACATTTTCTTAAGAAAATGGAAGATGAACCTCAGCAACAATATAACTGGCTCAAATGCTTCAGCACTTAAAGCAAAGCAAAGCAAAGCAAAACAAAACAAGCAAAAAGCCTCTTATAAATAAATGTTACAACCATTAAATGTTTATCCATAAAACTGATTCACGTACTTTATCTGCCTTGCATTTGAAATTTTTTTATTATTTATTTATTTATTTTTAAGATGGAGTCTCACTCTGTCGCCAGGCTGGAATGCAGTGGTGCGATCTTGGCTTACTGCAACCTCTGCCTCCCGAGTTCAAGTGACTTTCTTGCTTCAGCCTCCGGAGTAGCTGGGACTACAGGTGCGCACCGCCACGCCCAGCTAATTTTTTTGTATTTTTAGTAGAAATAGGGTTTCACCATGTTGGCTAGAATGGTCTCAATCTCCTGACCTCATGATCCGCCCACCTTGGCCTCCCAAAGTGCTAGGATTACAGGCGTGAGCCACCATACTCAGTCTGCTTTTGAAATTTATTGTGGATTTTGTGATGTAAGTTCATAAAAATGCAAAAATTGCCCTTTTCTTTCCTTGAAGGCATTGGAAAATCATCAGCTGCTGGTAACTTTTGTTGCTATCATTACCGTCAAAACAACAATGCATCTTGAATTATTTTAATATAGTGACTGTATTTTTGTAAATTTTATTTCAGATCATCCATTCAACATTCAGCTTTAATAATCCAACAATTTTCTTTTACCAGAATTCAGCTTTTTAAGATTCCATTTCCATCTCAATGTAAAATAAACCAACCAACAAACAAATAAGTAAACTACAAATAAATAAAACTCCCAAAATCCAGCATTAAAATATTATTGTTTATGCCTTGGATATCTGTTTTCCTGGGGCATAAGAAATTATTTAATTGATAATCAAGTTAGTATTGTGCCTATGTCAGAAATATCTTGAAGAGCTACAAACTAATCTACACTCTGTCAAGTAAGTGCCCCAAGATATAATATATTAAACCAACTTTTTGATTAAAAACCAACTTAGTGGTCAATTATAATTATGTGTAGAGGAACAATTGGCTATTTATTGTATGGATGTTTCACATTTCAGTCATGGCTAAAAATCTAGGCATTAGCATCATATAATGACAATTACATGCACACATCAAGCTTCAGTAATATGCCTCCGTCTTCCAAATTTTATTTTAGGTAAAGTTATGCATATATAAATTTTAATTGGTATAATATTCTTGATATTGAAATTGAATTCCAATAAACTTCTTATTTTAATTGTTCCTAAATTAAGAGTGGATATAAACATGTAGGTAATTATGCAAACATATACTTGAATCAAATTCTTATATAACTTTTAGCCTAAAATTTAGCAATAAGCATCATTATATAATAATATTGAGAGAAATTTTAGTAATGCCTTGAAGATAATCACAAATGTTTAGAATTCTAGAATAGTTTAGTTATATAATACATGTCCTCTCATCTGTAAATGAATATTCAGTTTGTGGCCTAAAGCTAGTGTCAGACTTTTGGAGTTTATATATTTTTTAATAACTGTGAGATTTTTAAATTAATATATTTACATTCTCTTTCATGGTTCCTCTAGTGATCCATAAAGTATCTGTTGAGTTGATTATTTACAAAGTTGAGGCTCTTGCTATTCAACATTCCTGATTTCAAAGATTTCCCAAATAACTTTTACCACTACTAACCAAAGTGTATTATCTAACACAGATGCTAAAAATTTTAATACCCATCCAATAATTTCCTTTCTATTGCATACTCAGTAAGCAACAAGAATTCTAGTTCATCAGAAAGTGGTTCTGTAGTTCAATGAATGCTGTTTAATTGCCATAATTTTTATAGCATTTTTCCCCTGAATATATGTCTATTTGTTAAACTATAAACAATCAACTGACTTTGTTAAGCAGTCCAAAAAGGAAGAATACTCTAGCCAATGTGAACAGATAAGTATATAAATAAGTAAATTTATAATATTGTTTATCTTTTAGTGTAAAATTTGGAAAAATGCTATGAACAGAGAGAGAAAGTCAGAGATACAAAAGAACATTACAAAACTGTCCTCTTGTACTAATGGTACCTGAAGAAAATAAAATTACTGTCTATAAAACATTGCCTTGCAGGTGGCAGAATAATTGTGCTGTGTATACATGTCTTTTAGATTGGATAAATAGCATAATTGGATCATATGAGAAGAGAAAAGGAGGTTCACAAGTCACATAAATTAACCCAGGATAAGTTATTTGTAGTGATCTTTTATCTAGTATGCATAACATAAAAAAGATAAAATGTAGAATATATACATGTCTTTTTTTTTTTTTTTTTTTTTTTTTTGAGACGGAGTCTCGCTCTGTCACCCAGGCTGGAGTGCAGTGGCACGATCTCGGCTCACTGCAAGCTCCGCCTCCCGGGTTCACGCCATTCTCCTGCCTCAGCCTCTCCAGTAGCTGGGACTACAGGCACCCGCAACCACGCCCGGCTAATTCTTTGTATTTTTAGTAGAGATGGGATTTCACCGTGGTCTCGATCTCCTGACCTCGTGATCAGCCCACCTCGGCCTCCCAAAGTGCTGGGATTACAAGCCTGAGCCACCACGCCCGGCCGCGTAATGTCTAGCTTCTTATTTCTACTTTTATGTTTTCTTTAAGGCAATTTGATAAGCGTTTACCCAAAAAATTATCTGAGAAGAACCTCTTTCATGCAGCAATGCTCATTTTGTTTTTGACATTTTTCTTCATCCAGTTAAAGTGTAGGACAGCCAGAAATGTTTCTGCTCATAAGAAAGATGACAATGATACAGGGATTTTAATAATGAATAGCTAACATCTAACAAAATTTGATTATTTAACACGAATATTGACAAGTTAATATCAATTTTATCCTGTGTTGTGTTTTTCCTAGCGATTTGCCTATCGCTGGTAAAAATCCACTCATCCATGTCTATCTGAACTCAGTTTTGAACACTTTCCTTGTTATATATACTATATTTAATGAGTAAAAGATGCATTGTGTGGTTTGATATATTTTTTAACATGCTCATTTTACTTAGACAAATCTTGCCCAATCTTATGTCCTGCTATTTGCAGTGCTTTTTGATCTTGCTTTCTTCCACATCATGATGGTATGAGGAAATATTTGATGTGCAAGTGTGTGCGTGTGTATTTCCTACGCTGTCTGATATAGTGCTATAACAGCAATTATTAACTGTTCCAAAAATAAGAATGTACACATATACACAAACATATAAATTCATAATAAATTATGTCACATGAATAGAACCGATCAGCAGAAGTCACATTGCTTCTATGCATAATAACAATAGCGATAGCTGTTGTATAACAGCAATGTAATAGTAGCAACAGTTTGATCATGTAAGAGAGTTAATTTTGAGTGAATAATCAACTTTTTCCTAGAAATATTTAAATGATAGAACGTAAAATGCAAAATGATTGCTATGTCAGAAGTTTTGTCAGCAGCCACATGATCTAAGAGATACAAACTTTGAAAAAATAAGTAAAAGTCCAGAGAAATCACATTTGCTGTTAAAAAATAAATAAAGCCAAACATAACTCCATGTGATTCTGTGAGTCCTTCTTATTTTGAAAATACCAGGGTTTAAAATGAAAATGAAATGTTTGTTATATTACACTGTCATTGTGTGTGTGTGCACGCAAGTACATAAAGAGAGTGAGAGACAGAGACAAAGAGGCAGAAACAGAGAGAGAGAGAAAGACCACACCATGATTTAATATAATGTCATAATCAGAGTTTCAAGATCTGCTTAGTAGAGGTCCAGAAAAATCTTAAGTCAAAGGAATAAAGGAGAACAGGACAGACACCGGGACAGCAGGGAGCAATTTTTTTCACCTGGGAAACCAGACGAGCAAAATGCACATCCCACTGTGATGGCCTTAGTAATAATGGGCTTTCCAATCTAAGAAAACAGAAAAGGATGTAGAGTTGGAGATTTTGGAAAGTAGCAAGACTCAGCTACCTGCAACCTTTATTAGGAAATTGCTTTCAATACAAAGGAAAGATTGTGGATTGAATCTCTCCACCTAGAACCTGCTGACAGGCACTAGGCAAATGATAAGACCCCTCTTCCGAAGCAGACGTATTAGAGCTGGAAATGGGGAAAGCCAAAAGCAAGTCTCAGTCCAGGAATTCTGGTTCAAGTCACCTCTACATTTTAGAGTTATAAGTACTGTTATAGTTTTGTGTGTGTGTGTGTGTGTGTGTGTGGTGTATGCGTGCACATGAATATATGTGTTTGTAAAGATTAGATTATTTACATGTGTTAAATGCAAGTAGTTTTTTAACAAACATTTCCAACAAATGTTTCTATGAGATATATAAGAAAGATTGAAACATTTAAGTGAGAAATTTTTTGAGTAGCTGCCCGTAAGAGTGGAGCAGACTTGAAACTGACCTATAAAAGGAAAGTTATCAGTTATTTCCACCTTCAAAGTCATGCCGTTTCTTTTTTATATGTACTCATTTTCAGGATATTCTTTGCACTTTTTTTTTTTTTTTACTAGGGACTTTGGGATATCAATCCTGACTGGAAAAAACAAAATATTGTAGCAATTTCCCTGGGCTCACCTAAATATGACAAGTGTAAGTTACCAGTATTTCTGACTAAAATATTGTTTTATTAAGTTGCATTTTTCAAAATGAAAAAGAAAAGAAAAATTAAATGTACAAAAAATACACTGAGTACACTGAAATCAATATTGGAACATTTTTATACTTAAAAGCTTTAATCTTACAATTGATATCCAGGACTAAAAATTGCTGAGAATAAGGATAAACTAAGCACAGCCAATCTGTTAGTTTAATGCTTCTCTTATGATAAACACTTTTATTACCTATTGTTTCTCAGCACAGTATTGTGAGGTGGGTCTCATTTTATCCTCATTTTTTACACAGGAGAAATTTGGCTCAAGGAAATAAAACTACTAAGCAAGAAACTCTAACGAGTAACATATAGTATTAAAAAATTTTTATACAAATATGTTTTATATAAACTATAAGGATTTTCTGTTTAACAAATGTTTATCAATTATTTTATATACTTGGAACCTTGTAGATAGCTGTGTTATATGGATGAAACAGATTTGATGCCATCTCCAATACAACCTATAAGTCTAACAGCTTAATTTTAGTGAAAATCAAATTCAATATGTCAAGACTGTAATAGAGAGAACATGCACCTAACTTTATCTTGCAGATAATGAAAGATATTCTGGAAGATGAGGATTCTAAGTTTAGTTTTAGAGTAATGAGTAAAACTAAGCAATTAAAAATGTTTAACAGCCTGAAATCTCCAGCCAGACTGCCTGGGTTTATGTTACAGTTCCCAGTTCACTAGCAGGGTTTGTTTAAGCTAATTAGAAATTACGTGCCTCAGTCCCCTTATGTGTAAAATGGGGATAATGGTACATCTTTCATAGGCCTGCTGTTAGATTTAAAACATTTATATATGCATGTTGCTTAGAACAGGGTTAGGCATAGAGTAAGAACTACAAAATTTGGTTATTATTATTTAAGACATGATATGCAGTAAATTCATAGCACACACTAAAATATGTGAGTGAAGTCCAGGAGGAAAAACAACAACATGTTATGTTTATAGAGCCACAGAAATTCAGTGAATGTACATGGAAGATGTGGAGTGGGTAACGAGGCTAAAGGTAGGTAGTAAAGGCTGAAGTCATAGTGTTACAGGACCCTTGGGGTGTTGCTTTTCTGGCCAGAAACTTCTGTTGCTGGTGGCACCTTTGCTTGACTTTTGCTTGGGCCCACTGGGTTCAATCTGCCTACTCAGCCTGGCTCACCCTACAAGCCTGGATCCCACACCTCCAAGGGCAAGTCAGGCATGGAGCAGCGTGGGGTGTGTGAGGAGCGTGGGGTCCAGCCACTGCACACAGTCAGATGCCTGCTGCTGCCATGGGTGGGCAGCTCCAGGTGCTGGCATGGGCTCCAGCTCTCTACAAGGCTACAGTTGGACAAGACACACCACAAGCAGCTTCCCCAGCTGGCACCAGTGAATGTGGTGGCACCTGGAAGTTTGGTGATGGCAAGAACCACAGGGCTCCTAAAAGGGAGTCACACCCCTGGCTCGGGGAGCTGCCAGGTCTGGGATCCCTGAAGGGCTGCAGCTCTTCTCTCCACTTTGCCTGCAACGTGGTGAGCGAGGTGCATGTTTCAGGCCTGTTTGTGCTACAGGTCTCTCAGCCTCGCCATTCAGCAGGTCCTGAGTTCTTGTCCTGTGACCAGGAAGAATGAGGTAAGCAGACAAGTAGAGGATAAGCAAGATGAAGAGGAGCTATATTGAGCAGTAGAAGAGCTCAGAGGAGACCCACAGTGGTCAGCTCATCTCTGTAGCCAGGGTGTCCGGATGAGTGTCCAGCGCTCAGCAGAGAGGGTAGTTCCTCCCTGTAGCTGGTAGTCCCATTGTCTTCATGTTGTCTCCCATTCTTCTCTTTATCTTCTCTCTGTCCACCACCTGCCCCCTCACCGCCCCAACCACCACCCTCAGTCAGTCTGGCTGAGTCTGGGGGTTTTTATGGGCCTCAGAGGGGAGGAAGTGCCTGCTGATTAGTCCATGAGTGGCCATGGGTGGGCCCAGGAAAAAGGACCACACATTCTCACTCCAGTCTGCCCACTGGAAAGGGCAGCCCTGGCTTCAGGCCCTCCCCAGCTTAAATTAAAGGTGGGGCTTCACCAAGGACCTGCCCTTTTCCACCCAGAAGCTTGTCTGCCTCCCACTGCTGTTCATGGTGTGCAGGCTGCTTGTGCTGAGGGGTGCCTGCAGGCCAATGCCAAGTTGTTCTCAGTCCCTCCCCAACCTCAGCCTCTCTCCCATGCTTGTCAGTGCCCAAAGTCTAGAGGGGGGCTAGGTGGCAGGGTGCTGGCATGTCAGGACTGCTTTGAATGTGCACACACTGGGCTGGGTTGCAACAGTGCTTGGGTTTGGCCTCAAGCTTGCTACTAGATAAGAGCGGGCATCAACACTGGCGAGAAGCTGGGCAGCAGGGCAGGCACTTCCAGGCCTGCAGGGGCAGGGGCCTTCCTGGGCGGCTGAGAGTGCGGAGATGCTTGGACCCACAGCTGTGGCAGGGTGGCTGCAAGGGTGCCCGGGACGGCTGGGCTCCTGCTTGCTCCTGGCTCCCAAGAGCACAGGGGTGCACCGGTCTCACCCTGGCTTGGGTGGTTGCAGTTGCGCCTGAGAGCTCCCTCCCTGCCAACTTGAAAGGGGCGGGGCTCATGCTTGTCCCTGGGTCCCACCAGCTCCGTGAAGCACCGCACCGCCCCAAGCTCAGCTCCACCTGGGGCCTCTCTCTGCCTTCCCCTCTCTTCCTGAATGCTCTGCTTCCGGCCAGGGAACGACTCAGCCTGGTCCCACCGCGGCAGCCCTCAGTGCAGGCTCTGGCGATTGTCCGCCTATTCTCCACACCTTCCCAGCAGTGGCCGCAGGTCCCGGGTCCTGAGCAGCGGAGGCTCTGGGCCTGGGAGTGGGTCCCGCTTGACTGTGACAGGGTGAGGGCAGCACAGTAGGCTGCCTCCAGGTTGCAGGGCACAGGGGTCCTACCACTACCACTGCTGCTCCTTCAGCCCTCCTGCAGCCCCTCCTGCAGCCCCTCCTGCAGCCCCTCCTGCAGTCACCGCCTGCACCTCCCCTCCACAGCCGGCATGTTGGTAGCGGCCGCTCAGGATGGCCGGTTGCTGTCATCAACAGACTGAGGTAAATGTTGCCCTAGAACACTTCAACTCCGTAATAGAAAACCATGGAAAGATTTCAAGTTCTGACATTGGAGGATTTTCTGTTTTTAATACATTGACCTGAGGAAAGACAATTGTTTCGTGTGTAGCACACTAGGGAGAGTAGTATTTAAGGCGCTTCTATAATAGTCTAAATGAGAAGGATGAGAACTTAACGTTTGTGCAATGGTATTAGATATAGATTTTAAAAGGGGATGAGGAGAAAGTTTTAGAAATATAAACAGAAGTGTGTGAATGTTTCAGTCAGGTGTAAAAGAAAGAGAGGAATTGAGAATTCCTTTATGCTTTTAGTTAACATTGATATAAGTCAATTATGTAAAAAAATAAAATAAAGAATACAACAGGAGCCAAATTCAGTTGAACATGTGCTTGGCTTGAGATTCCTGCATAGCGTGAATGAGGATGTGTGGTACAAATTTGGATAACAGATACTCCCTGAAGCTGTATTGGTTTTAGCCATTTATTAGGTTCTAGATTTTTGTTTCATGGGTTTTTTAACTTACAAAATATGCATAAAATATATTCTGCAAGAAAGGAAATATCTCAGATTGAGCATATTCCATTGGAATTTTTTTCAGTTTTTGTTAAGGGGAAGGGTACCAACCTCTAATTTATATTATGGACACTCTTTGGATTTTTAATGAAAATAAACCGAAAACATGCAAGCAGTGCTTCAAAATAAATATTTTTGTCAGATGTTTCAGTGAACTTTTAGGAAATGTGTTTTGATCCTATTCAACTCAGGAGCAGATGACACACAGATACAGAGAAATTATCTTAGGTTGTTTCTAGAAGAATTCCTTTTCCAACTAAAAATTCCTCTACCTTACCATTCCAATTTAGCAAAATAAACACTCAACTACTCTAGTTCTGAGCATTTTAAAATCTCTTTTTATTATTTCCACTACTAATCAAAATGGAAACTTGAGGTATATGTTTTGGTTACCAATTACCTGAAGCAATTTTACATTATGTAGTCATTTTTATGATTAAAATTGTATTCAGAGAATCCATATAAAGTGAATACAAAAAGCTTCTATTCAAAAGCTCTTTGCATTTTTATTTCCTTTATGCTATTTTTTTCCACCATTGCAGTCAAATTTCACTCACTGAATTTGGCAAGAGCTAAATGCACTCTACTGTGTTCTTTTGACCTTTTATTTATTAAAATATCTGGGTACAGATTAATTTACTTTGCAAATATTTATTGTTGTTTCACCTGACTTAAAATGGGAGCTGCAGGCACTTTGATAAATGAATCAGGAGGTAATCTGGCTTCTCCAAACTTCTTGGAATTACTTTTATCCGTTACTGAAATGATACCTTGCAATTTTCTGCTAGTATGTCCCTAGGGAAACTGCAACTGATCTTCCTATGAATTCCATTTCTACAAAAACAGCTCGATTTTCCTTTGCTGTTAGTGAAGATACAGCATTGTCAAAAAGTTATAAAGCTCTGAAGCACTGTCTTGTAGCTCATGCTTTAAGGTTATATGTAAGTGATCAAAATTAATGAGGATGGACTGGAATGTGAAGAGGCAGGAAAATGGGTCTGTTTGTTACCGAATGGAACATTGTTACAGGAGAAGTCTTTGCATGTGGTTGTGCTTCTAGCCACTTATTGGGGACTCCATTTATTACAGCATTTCCTTAACTGTTTATGATTCTGACAATTACATGGACCTATTTTTCTATCAGGATACCGGTCTCAGATACAAAGCTCTCAGTTTTATCAGTATAACATGAAAATATTTAGTTAAGGTTCAAATCATATTTGAAAAAAGTACATATAGATGACATATTGCTGTTTGGCTGGGTGAGACAATAATAGGTGAAGCCTTCTATGGGATAATACAGAGCCAAGTTAAAAATGAAAATTTTAGTTGACTGAGAAAAGTTATGGATTTATCTAACAAATCCATCAAGTCCACTAGTTGGCTTCAATATCAAGGGTGGTTTTGTCCAACAACTGCCTGCTCTCTTCCATCAAAAATTGCACCAGTCACATTATTTTACCCTTTTATTCAACAGATATTTATTGAGAGCCTATAAATCATTAGGTCCTCTCCTAAACCTTGGATATTCAGCAGTGAACATGAACATGGAAAGTCCCTGTTCTCTGTTAACCAGAGATTGGGGAGAGTGTGGGGAGGGGACAATAGAGAGAATTTAGTCAATAGATACAAAATTACAATTAGAGAGAAAATATAAGTTATTATGTTCTATTGCACAGTAGGGTGAGTGGTTAACAGCTAGATATTGTATCTTACAAAATGGCTAGAAAATAGGCTGTTTAATGTCTTTATCACAAATAAATGATCAATGCATGAGGTGATGATTGAGCTAAATACACTGATTTGATCATTACACAACATATGTATGTATCAAGACATCAAATATACCTTATGCATGTGTACAATTACAGTGTATCAAACAAAAATAAATTTAAAAAATAAGAAAGTCTCCGCTTTCATGGGAATTACAGCCAGCTTAACAAAAGACTATGGAGAACAAAAGAATGAATTAAAAGAATGAGTGATCAGAAACAAACAAAAAAAGAACTGTCTAAGTGGAAAAAGAGTGACAATAATGTGTTATTTCAAATAGACTAGTTAGGGAACGTTCCTTTGACTTGGTGATGTTTTTAACGGAGACATAATGAAGTAAGACAGCAAGTCCTAAGATATTTGGAAGAAGAATATTTCAGGCAGAAGCAACAATTTCAAAAACTCTGAGGTAGAATTCCAGGAATAGCAGAAAGAGCAAGTGGCTAGCTATAATAAAGTCAGGAGGAGAGATGAAGTCAGAGAACAAGAAGATCATGCAGTGCTTGGTGGCCAATGAATGGGAAGGCATTGGCTCTTACTGAAGAATGGGGAAATCTCCTGGAGGGTGTTAAGCAAAGTGATAGAGGGAAAATGTTTTTAAAAGATTACTCTGGCTTCTGTTATAAGAAGCAACACCATAATTTAACTTTATGTAGGATTTTTCCAGATACCACAAAATATGAACAACCAACCAGGCATGCTCATCCTCATGCATTTTTGTTGTTGTTGTATACTTTATTTCTATTTTAATTTTCAGAATTGGGTTTTAAGTTTAAGATCTTAAATTGAATTACCTGAGAAACATTAATCATATCTTCATGAACTCAATATTTGCATAGTCACGTAACAAGTCACTTCTCAGGTGAGACCGTACCTACCCGTTTGGGTCTTGGTTATGCGAGACCCTGGGAAAATCCACAGTGCAAGGATGTCAAAAGCCCTTGACAATCACATTTATTACACTTCCCTTTAATTCCCTGATTTTATTAAAAACAGCTATTTTTTGTCACAGCTTTTTAGTTTTAATAGATTCAGGGGGTACATGTGTAGGTTTCATACATGGATACATTGCATAATGATCAGGTTTGGGATTCCAGTGTGCCCATCATCTAAATAGTGATAATTGTGCTGGATAGGTAATTTTTCAACTTTCAATCCACTCCTACCTTCCCCTCCTTTGGAGTCATCAGTGTCTCTTATTTCTTTTTGTATGTCTATGTGTACCCATTGTTTAGCTCCCAGTTATAAGTGAGAAGCTGTGGAATTTGATTATATTTTTTCTGAGTTATTTTATTTAGGAAACGGCCTCCAGCTCCATTCATGCTGCTACAAGACACTATTTTTTTTTCTAGGTAGTGTTCCATGATGTATATATACCAAATTATCTTTATCCAATCATCCAATGACAGACACTTAGGTTAGTTCCACAACATTGCTATTGCAAATAGTGTTGCCATAAACGTACAAGTGCAGGTATTTTTTGAATATAGCAAATCTTTCCCTTTGGGTAGATAAACAGTAGTATGATTGCTGGGTCAATTGTTAGTACTAGTTTAGTTCTTGGAGAAATGTCCACACTGTTTACCATAGAGGTTGTACTAATTTACATTTCTACCAACAGTGTAGAAGTGTTATGTGTTTCCCATGCCCTCACTAACCTCTGTAGTGTGTGTGTGTGTGTGTGTGTATTTTAATTTTCTAATAATAATCATTCTGACTGGTGTGACATTGTATCTCACTGTGGCTTTAACTTGCATTTCTCTGATTATTAGTGATGTTGATCGTAGTTTCATATGTTTGTTGGCCCACTTGTATATATTCTTTTGAAAAATGCCTGTTCATATCCTTTGTCCACTTTTCAATGGAGTTATTTGTTTTTTTCCTCACTGATTTGTTTGAGTTTCCCATGGATTCTGGATATTAATCCCCTGCCAGATGCATATTATTCAAATATTTCCTCCAATTCTGTAGTTGTATGTTTACTCAATTATTTCTTCTGTTGTGCAGAAGTGTTTAACTTTCATTTTTCTACTTTTGTTTTTGTTGCATTTGTTTTTGTTGCATTTGTTTTTGTTGCATTTGTTTGGAGGTCTCAGTCACACATTTTTTTTTTCCTAGGTCAATGTCTAAAAGAATTTTTTCTGGATTTTCTTCTAGGATTTCTATAGATTGAGGTCTTACATTTAAGTCTTTATTGCATCCTGAGTTAATTTTTGTATATTGTAAGAGAGAGGTGACCAGTTTCAATATTCTGCATATGACTATCCAATTAATCCAGCATCATTTATTGAATAAGGTGTCTTTTCCCCATTGTATATTTTTCTCAAGGTTGTCAAAGATCAGTTGGTTGTTCAATATGTAGCTTTATTTCTGGGTTCTATATTTTCTTCCATTTACCTATGTGTCTATTTTTGTACCAGGATCATACTATTTTGGTTAATATAGCTATGTAGTATAATATGAGGTCAGATAATGTGATGATCAACTTTGTTCTTTTTGCTTGGGGTTACTTTGGCTTTGGGGCTGTTTTTGGTACCACATACATTTCTGGATTTTTTTTCTAATTCTGTGAAAAATGACATTGGTTGTTTGATAGGAATTGCATTGAATCTGTAGATTGCTTTGGGCAGTGTTGTCATTTTAATGACATTGATTCTTCCAATTTATCAGCATGGGAAGTTATTCCATTTGTGTCATCTATGATTTCTTTCATCAGTATTTTGTAGTTCACCTTGTAGAGATCTGTCAGCTCCTTGGTTATGTGTATTCCTAGGCATTTTATCTTTGTGGCTATTATAACTGAGATTGATTTATTGATTTGGTTCTAAGCTTGAACATTATTGGTATATAGAAATGCTACTGATTTTTGCATATTGGTTTTGTATCCTGAAAGTTTACTGAAGTCATTTATAAAGTCTAGTGGTCTTTTGGGAGAATCTTTTGAGTTTTCTAGGTATAGAATCTTATTGTCAGCAAACAGAGATAATTTGACTTATTCTTTTCTAATTTTGATGCCTTTTATTTCTTTCTTTTGTCTGATTGCACCATGATATCCAGCACTATGCCGAATAGGCATTATGAAAGTGGGCATCATTGTCTTGTTCCATTTCTTAGGAGGAATGCTTTGAAGTGTTGTTGGATTTTATCAAATGTTTTTGCTGCATCTATTGACATGATCGTATGATTTTTGTTTCCATGTCTACTCATGTGGTGCCTCAAGATTGTTGATTTGGGTATGTGGAACCATCCTTTCATCCCTGAAGTGAAACCCACTTGACTTGATGTATTATCTTTTTAATGTGCGGTTTGATGCAGTTTGTTGGTATTTTGTTTAATATTATCGCATCTATGTTCATCAGGGATATTGACTTGTAGTTTTCTTTTTTTTGCTGTGTCTTTGCCTAATTTGGCTATCAGGGTGATACTGGTTTCATAAAATGAGTTAGGGAGAAACCTCTCTACCTCAATATTTTAGAATAGTTTTAGTAAGATTGATACCACTTTTTTTACTGTACATCTGACAAAATTCAGTTGTGAATCTGTCTGGTCCTGGATTTTTGTCAGGAGACTTTTTTTTTTTTTTTGAGATGGAGTCTTCCTCGGTCACCCAGGCTGGAGTGCAGTGGCGCAATCTTGGTTCACTGCAACTTCTGCCTTGTCAGGAGACTTTCTAATCACTTCTTCAATTTTATTACACATTATTGATCTGCTCAGGGTTTCTATTTCTTCTTGGTTCAATTTTGAGAGGTTGTACATTTCCAGGAATTTATTTGTTGATGCTAGGTTTTTAGTTTGTGTGCATAGAGATACTCACAGTAGTCTGTAATGGTCTTTCTTATTTCTGTAGTATCAGTTGTAATATCACATTGATTCAAGATTTTTGGATTTCCTTTTGTTTTTGTGAGAATTTTTTCTCTCTTGAGAGTGTGACATGTTTATGTTGGGTGTGGTCCTTTAGCTTTGTGTCTTTGTATTTTTAGGGAGCCAAGTCTCTATATATGTTCCTTGGTTATAGATAGCCTTAGTGTAGTGGTTTTTTTTTCAAATGCTGGTTGTTTTTAAGTTGTAGTAGCAGTATGCTGTGCTTGCTAGCAGAGTCACCATCTCCTCCACAGAGAAAGAGGTTGAGGCCTTGGAGATTTATCTTATACCCTGGGCTATGCACTTCTGCCAGCAGGAATTATATTTGGTTGTGTAGTTAACCTTACAGGTGGTGATTATGGGCAAGAGCCAGCCAAGCATAGTACAATGGTGTTAGTGGAAGTTGTAATGGGCCATGCAGATTTGTCTCCCACCCAGTGGGTGGCACTTGCTGGTGAGATGTTGCTGTGGTGGTGGCAGTGGAATTTTTATTTGGCCTTTATTAGGCAGGGGAAGTACTTGAATGTCCTGGGCAACAGGTGGGCCATGGGACTCCCAGTTGTCCCTGTCCTGGGCTCTGCCACCACAGCTGGTAGAGGGGGCAGAGCTGGGTGAAGTTGGATTGGGCAAATCCATGACCAACCTCTCAGAGGTGGGTGCCCAAGTGCTGACCTTGGCTAGGGTCTAAGAGCAGCTCTTAGGCTGCTGGGGCAAACCTCCAGGAAAGGGTGGAGGCATCTTTCCTGTACCACATAGCCCACTTAGAGGGGAGGCCTGGGGTTTTTAACCAAGAAGATGGCAGTGGGACCTGGCCAGCTCTCTCACCCCTAACCCAGCAGTTATCCCTCCAGCTTCTGGCCACCAGCAGCAAGCCAGATGGTTAGGCTAGTCTCAAGCTGTTTATGGTCTGATGGATGAACATTTCCAGGTATTATGGGACATGTGATTCCCTGAAGGAGACCCATGGTTATCAGGACAAACATTCCCTGTCTGCTCTCTCAAAAGGAGGGGCACCCAGCTCCTACACCACTACATGGAACAAGAACATGAAGTCTACATTTTTTAGCCAATAAAGTGATGAGCAATGGAATGTGACAGGTATTGATGAGTAGAAATTTAGAGTTTTATTTAGAAAAGAGTAGCCTCACCATCCTTTCCCTTTGTCCTCCATCTCGTTTATGCGTGCATGTATGGCAGTGAATGATCTTGGACCACATGAATGAGGACTATGCTATAGAAAGGCCATAGAAATGGCAGAGAAACAAAATACAAAGGTCTGTGTCTATGACACCATGATGCTAGCCCATTATTCTTAGATGGATTACTCTCACACCCCTAAATTAGAGAGACAAACTTGCATTTTATTTAAGCCACCTTTACACTGGGGCTTGGTTGCAACAGCCTATTTATGTCTTCATGATTATACCCAGTAGAGTTTCTAATAAATGCATTTATATTTTCAATAAAAATGACTATCATAGACAAGAAGACCTTAAGTACGGGAAGCTTAAAACACTATTGTAACTTTAAGATGCAGGTTAAGAAAACTTTGCTGCCTTCCATAGTGTGATAAGATCACCTTTCCAAGGGAAACAGCCTTGTCAGTTTTCCAAAGTTTAACATTTTTTACTTAAAAAATTTAGATGAATACATGAACATCTTTGTCTATACAGTCAAAACTCTGCACACAAATGGATCCTAGCCAGTCACATGTTTTACCTCACTGATCTGTAGGAGATCTGTTTAGATCTTGGAGTTGTCTCAGATACTTGAATTTGGTTTGACCCAAAACTATTTTTTTAAAATTTAATCAGAAGTCTTTGATTGAAGAAGAGTTCTTTGTTGCTGTTTTATTTTCTCCCCGTTTAATCTGTTAAGCATGGTCCTACATTTTAACAGGGTTGAAAGAACTTTAAAAAATAATCATTTAAAAATGTTTTAAAACTTTCCAAAAGTAATGCTATTATTCCAGTTTACTGGGCATGATTCTACTCCCTGGGGTTGCAGTCAGTGAAAAAAGTCTATGTAATGTGCTGCATCCATCTCAATTCCGCCTTCACTTATTTGACTTGGCACCAATTTATAACCCTTGGTTTTCTTTCTTTTGATAACCAACATTTCCAAATGCATATGCACTAACACACACACACACACACACATACATACACAGTTATTTTAGTCTAATCTGTTTTCTATATAGGTGTATATGTGTTTGTATCCATAAGAATCCAGAGACTGAATAATGTGTTTTGGTTTTATATGTTTTCTATACAGTTTCTGTAGTACCTGACATATTTTAATAAACATTTGTTAAGTTTAATTATGATTGTATTAAGAACGCTTTGGTTCAAAAATGTCATACCAAAGTGTTTTGACTGAATTTTGGAGAAATATTCAAGCAGATGAAATTATTAGTTTTATGTATCAAGGTGCACTCTTTTAGAGACAAAATAAATAAGGGTCAAGTTATTCATATATGAATATGCCATCATCTGAAATCTTTTGCCTGAATTAATTATCTAAATAAATATGGCTTACTTAGGTGGAGACAAATTCTAGTGCTAAAAATGTGCCCTAGGCATATATAAGTTATTTTGTATAATAACCCTAGTGTAGTTAACTTGAGTCTCACTCATGATTTGCAACCATAAAAATGTTTATATATTACATATTCTGACACAGGATAGTGATAATTGTCATAGGGTAAGTTTTTGAAAAAAGATTACAATTATTTCTTAGCCCATAATTAAATAAGCAGAATATACTGGCATCATCACAGAATTTGTGATTTATAAGGAAATAATATGATTCATTCTTTTAATTACATTAACAAAGAAACTGAAGCTTAATAAGGTTTACTAATGTCTAAGAGCAAATACACACTTGATGTGACAGCCAACAGTTTTAAGGAATAACTATCATTTATTGAGCATGTACTATATTCCAAGCACCATATCAGATACTTTCTAGGGAGATCGCTTTTTGTGTTGAATAACAGCAAGGGATCTGGAGACAGATTGCTTAAACATTAATCTTAGCTCTTCCATCTAATAACCGTGTAATACTGGGCAAGTTACTCACTTTTTGCCTCACTTGACTCCTCTGTAAAATAATATTTATATTAGCATTTTACTTACTAAGTCATTGTGGGGATTACATAAGTGAACATGTGATAAACAGTGTTTTATATAGTGTGGGTCACTCATAAGTATTAGATTATTGTTAGCTATTTTTATTAAATAGATCACATTCAATGTTCAGAACAATAATTAAACATATTACCTCCATATTTTATATTAAAATCCTGAGCTCTTAGAGGGTAACTTGCTTAAAAGCATAAAACATAAATGCATTTTAGCTGGAATTCAAATGGTATTTTAACTTGAAAGCGTTTTTTTCACTCTGTGAACCTGCTAATTTTTGTGCTCCTACTCCCAACTATTTTCCTGGGAAGTGTCCTTCAACCTGGGTTATGCAGTTGATAGCTTTTCTTTTTGTGACAAACAGCTAAATACTGTAATCAAACATAATAAAATATGATGCTGAACATCTGGATTTTTCAAATTACTGAAAATAATCTTAACCCATCATTTTTTTGAATGGAGCAAAATATCACAAGGAAGATTTTTATTGATTTTTTATTTGCTTGCAGTTATTGTGAAGTTTTTTCTGATAACTATATGTTACTATTGCTAATGGAGAAAATTTTTGAACTTAGAATTAATATAATGTTAACTAGAATATTTTTCTGTTAAAATAATTTGAGCTATATTTTCTGATTTCTCAACATTGATGCAGTAATTTTTCTTAACAGCATCAAAAATTTGATGATTTGAGAAACGTTTATTGCCTAAAATGTGTTATAGCAAATAACGTCTTTTTACTTTTTATCACCAATGTAGAAACATACATGAAAACAAAATAAAAAGTAATATAAATATGTGTTAACAAAGAAATAAAATTCTTAAAATAAATCTCCTTATAGATCAGTGTAATAAATACTGGTAATTTTTAATGATTATTAAATAAAGCCTCTCATGAATTATTTACTACAAAGAGCAGGTAAACTGTTGGCATAATTCTATTAATTTTGAGATATTTCATTAAGTTCTCCATAATTTTATGTGAATCTAACTATATCTAAACACATGCATTGTTTAGGGAGACGGCGTCATAAATGAAGCCGTAGAGTTTAATGGGGAAATCAGCAGTACAACTCCCATATCACTTGTAGAGTCAACAGGAAGTATCAACCTCCTTTGGAATTTCATCACTGATAAAATGAGTAGGCAACAGAGTGAATACTCCTTAAGTCTTTTCTTTGATAATTCAGGAGGAAATAAATGGTTATACTGGAGCAATAGTATGTTACAGAATGAAAAATGAGTATCTTCCTTTACTCAAATTCATCTTTAGTGTAATTTTCAATTTAAAGAGTCCAAGTTGGCTGGGCCAAAGGCTGGGATTTATATCAATTGATTGTTCACAGTCGGTTACAGACCAAACTCCTTGTTCTATTATTTTCCCTCTTCTCACTATTGCACTTGATTAGACTTAAAAAAAAAAAAAGGGTCAAAGCATTTACTTTTTTAAATACTTACGATCAGTCTGAAACATGTATTTCTCTTTTTTACAATTCGTTATGTAATTAACAATGAGAGCAGATAGTAAATCATCATTTTTGAGTCTTTAATTTTTTTGAGCAGCATTGGAGACATGATAAGCTAGTAGTAATGGCATATTTAAAATAAACCATGTTGAGCAAATTATTGGCACATATTTGGAAATTTTATATAGATTATTGAATACATTAGCCATTTCAGTTTAACATGAAGTTTTATAAGAGATTATTATCATCATAAGATTATTTGCTTTTTAAAGCACATTAATATGCAAAGTATACTAAAGCGCTCAAAATTAGTAAATTAATAATATCTAAAAGAAACTTGTTGAACTAAGTGTTACTGTAAAAGGAATCTTCAGGACAACATAGATTGAGAGATTATTATGTTGTCAAGTACAAATTACTCTGGATTTCAAGGTAATTTATTTAATAATCCTAGGTTCTTGTCCAGCTTTTTGTTTCTGTTTTCTTCATAAACCTCCTTTGGTTGCTCATTTAGCTCAGCCTCTTTGCTATCTCTTTACAGTGGTAAACTGAATAATGACTCCCAAATCCTGGGGATTCATTTTCTAATCCCTGGAACTTGTAAATTTTACCTCATATGGAAAAAGAAGATCTTTGCAGATACAGTTAAAGTGTCTTGAAATGGAGAAATTATCTTGGCATTATCTGGGTGAGGCCCTCAGTGCAATTGCAAGTGTCCCTCTGAGAGAAGGGCACAGAGAGATGAAAGCAAAGGGAAGAGAGAAGTCTATGAAACAGTGGAGGCAGGGATTAGAGTCGTTCAACCACAAGCCAAGGAATGTCTGTACCATTGGAAGCTAGTCATGCGAGAAACAGACTGTTCCCAAGACCATCCAGAGGAAGTACAGCCCTGATGACACTTTTGGGCCCAGTGATACTTATTTTAGACTTCCAGCCACAAGAACTATGAGAGAATAAAATTAAATTGTTTTGAGCCACTAGGTCTGTGATAATTTCTTACAACAGTCACAGGAAATGAATGCACATGCTCCCTGCTGTGCCAGTTTTCCCTCATTTGGGAGTGTGTAGCATTTCCCCTTGACCTGGTCAAATTGCACCTGTTCTATAAGAATCATTCATCCTCATTTCAACATTTGCCAGAAGCTCTCTCCTGCCATACCATTCCTCACTGATTTCCTCTTTCCCAAAAGTTCTATGGCACTTTTTTTTTGCCACACAAATTGGCCATTAGTTTATGACTTGTAACTGATATTCAAGTAATTTTTAATCATTTTTTAAAAAATTTTATTAAACTTGCCTTAATTTATGATATATTTATTATTTCCATAGAGATTGTGGTTTCTAAATGTTGATCACATAAAAGACATTTAATATATTATGTCTCAATTGAAAAGCTTTCTAACATTGCATTATTCTTTTTCCATTCTCTTCTCTCCATTTATATGTTTTTCTGCATATCATTGTACATTTTCCTCTTTATCTTATTCGCAATCTTCTATTTTAAATGGAAATCACGGTTTTCTTTTTTGATGGAGAATTCTTTTGTTGGTTTTGAATGCCATGTTTGAGTCCGAATTCCCAACATTGGCAAACTCTTCAGTGATGAAGAGTTTTTGCATGTTCAAGAGAATACAAACTTGAATTGGTACACACTAAGTTTTGATTGCCGATATATAGCTGGTATTTAGGAGATTATTTGAAGCTGTGGCCACATAACAATATTATTTGTAAGCAAACTACAGACTTCATTTCCATTGGGCTCTTTTGTGTACAAAAATATGGCTAAAGATGAAAGTATCGGCTTGATCAAGGCTCCATGCACATGTAACCAGTTAAACCACGAGGAAATCAGTCTTCCTGACCATTTTAAATCCTTGGTTTCTAAAATTAATAG
Organism: Hylobates moloch; assembly: GCF_009828535.3. Taxonomy (NCBI): domain Eukaryota; kingdom Metazoa; phylum Chordata; class Mammalia; order Primates; family Hylobatidae; genus Hylobates; species Hylobates moloch. The sequence goes on from NW_026652277.1 coordinate 70,560,953, forward strand.
ACCAAAGGAAATTCAATGTGGGTCTTTGTGAAGTGCAATTCCAGACATAGGGAGCCAACCGTGTTTTAAGGGAAAACAAATTGCAGTTAATCACTTCTTTGTGACAAAAGAGCAGAGCTTTTTAAATAAATTTTACTGTCCCAATAGGCCAATTAGTCAAAGAGAATAAAAAATATGATTTGACTGATTAACATCACCTTGACAATATATAAAAATTTGGTCTTTAGGTATTATGTGGCAAACTTATTTGGCAAATACTCTCTAAATCTAATTGTGAGTTTAGTATCATATAGCTATAACCATAGAGCACACACAGAGATGTGCACACATATATATGTCTACCTGCATTCAACACAAACATGTAACATGCAGCTTGTAAAGAAATGATGGAATAAACAACTGTATGAAACTTAAATGCTTGGTAGGACGGGAAAGAGGATTTACCTTGCTCTTCCTTAATTATCTCTCATTGTTCAATTGTAATTATAAAGCATTTAGTAGCATGTATATGATGGAAAGGAGAGGAAGGCTCAAAACAATGTTGTAGAGGTGCCAGCAAAAGCTATGAGACAGACTCTTGTTGTAGAGTGGGCACTTTATGAGAATTGCAAATAAAAATCTTGGGAGGAAGTCTCACTTCTTCAGATGTTTCACTTAAACTAGAGAAAATGATATGCATAGCAGCAGCATGGTAAACAGAAAAAAGCCAAAGATTTAGAGTGAAATATTTTCAGACATAACCATCATGAATGATGCACATGCCACAAATGTAATGTTTCTCTCCGCAAAAGTTATTTTGATGCCACCCTACCCAAATCTTTCCACCCTATTTTTGTCAGTTTCTTTAGAATTTCTCATCTGTTCTTTTCCATTTCTGAGTCATTTGCAATTTTCTGCTACAACAGCTTTATCCACAGTGTTAAAAAGTAAAATACATTTGCTGAAAATTTTATATATAAATGTATACTAGAACTATTGATTTAAAATTCATTACACATCAACCAGAAAGATAATTTAGCACAGCATGGTGTTCTGACTTCAGAAATAATTTTCCTCCGATTAGTCTATTTTTTTCTATTTGTTTTCATTGCTGCTACAAATGCATATAAACTTCTTGTTTATTTGGTTCAGAAGTTTGAAAGTTCTGGTTGCCAAGAGCTGACCCATTTCTTTCGTTTTTGTAAATGAGCACCTCAGCCGTAAGTGTGTTGTTCATATCATTATTTATGCTTCAAGGAACTTGGGAACTCAGTCCCAACACCCTCAGCTCTTCCTTTCAGGGACATGTTGCTTTTGCTAAGCAATATATATGTTATCTCTACTATTTCAGACTCCTTGCCTCTGCACATCAAAGCATAGAATTCATCTTACCAGAGAAATCAACAAGGAAGAGGAGAATGTAGTTTAAATAGTAGAGAAAACACAATTTTCATTTTTAAAGAAAATGCATGAGGTTGGCTTTGCTGGTCATAGAAATTGAAAATCTCAGTAGTCATGTTAGATATCCCCAAGTCAAATATCTCCAGTGAAACTTAGCATGTGTGGATTTCCTAAATTGGAAGATAACTTTGCAGTCTTAGGTGAGGTGTAGGAATTTGTGATAATGACTCATATCCTTTCAGAAGTAAGTCACCATTTCATTTTTACAGATTTTTCAGATGGAAAACTGAAGCAATGAAAAGAGAAGGTTTTAAGCTGAACTTTCTTTGTTTTGGTGAAGCCAGAGTGCAATGGAAAATCTGCCTTTTTCTGGGGCTAACTGATTACTTTTCTAGCTTTGTGTATGAAGATAGAATGAGAATTGAAGCCTATAGGATGTATTTAAGTACTTTGCCTTGTTTACTGAGACATCAGTAATACTCCCAATCTTGCTTCATCTTCCTGTGTGAAGCACCTGTGTTTTACTCCAGAGCAGTTTTAGGCTACATGTTCCCTGTTTAACCACCAAGAACAAAATATCAAAATGAGTTACTGTTTTGTTTTAACTCTCTCTACAACTCCTCTAACTCCACAGCCATACAAGTGTGTGTGTGTGTGTGTGTGTGTGTGTGTGTGTGTGTGTGTGAGAGAGAGAGAGAGAGAGAGAGACAGGGAGAGACAAAGACAGAAGCAGAGACAAACAGAGAGACAGATACGTAATAATGGTCAGTTTCTCATCATGTTACTCTAGGGAAGGAAGACCTAGAAAAAAATTTATTTGTGTAGTATTTCTTCCTGAATCTCCTCATTAGTAACCTCTCTCCGAGTTTCAATTTTAGGCTGCTCACTCTCTCGATAGTCTTCTCACACTTGTCAAACTTCTCCCCAAGTCACCTATACAACCTTCAGACAGCATTCTAGGTTCCAGTAAGTTTTTCTATCACTTTATTTATACTGTTATTTATTTATGGCCAGATATTTCCATTTTGCAAGCTAATCTATCATCTAATTTTGTTTTCAGTGATGCCCAAAATTTTTTTTCCCTCATGACTTCTACAATAGCCAGGCATCACTAGATTATATATTCCCAATAAAAGGGATGCTATTTTGTTGTTATTTTTTTTCTGTCTTTTCCAATAATTGCTGAATAGAGGAAATGGAAGCAGAGTAGAGGCTAAATAGAACTAAGATTTCTTTTTAAAGTAACTTTGGGAAAAATAAAATTAGTCAAGGTTTAATGAGCCTTTGGGGTTGCATTCCTTCTGGTAATGTACGGCACCTGAGATGTGTGAGAGAGAAAGTAATAAATGTAAAGTTGTAAAATGTTTGTATTATGAGGGGATCTGGAAAAACAGCCCTAGTAAATGGTTAGTTTCCTTATTTATTTAAACCTTACTAAGTATTATTTTATGAAAGTATTTAAAGCTTTTCTTATCAAAGTCATATAAAATATTTAAGTATCTCTAGAGTTGGAGCAAATTGAAGTCTGAGACAGATACATTTATGACAGTGTTGTTCAACGTAGATAAATTCACCCAATGGAAGAAATATGCATGGAGTAAATAAGAAGTCCTCCCTAGGATAATGCAGTACAAAGCTAGTAATGAGTATTCTAATTTTATATTACAGTTATATATTACAGATAAATATTTATATATGTGTAGTTTTTCTTTTTCTATTGCTGAGTAGTTTTCTTTGTTTTGAGTACATCACAGTTTGTTTATCCGTTCATGTCTTGATAGAAACTTAGATTGTTCCACATTTTTGCCATTAGAAATAAAAGTGTTATAGACATGTTTTCTACAAGTCTTTTCATTAAGAAATGTGTTCACTTGTCGTGGGTAAGTAACTGGGCATGAATTGCTGTGTCATGAAGTAAGTGTATGTAGATTTTTATTATTAAAAACTGCAAATCGTTTTTCAAAATGTTTTTCCCTTTTTCAATTCCCACCAGCCACACATGAATGTTCCATTTTCTCTACATCCTTACCAATAATGGGTATTGATTAAGCCATGTATGTGTGTGTGACTGGTAGCTTATGGTGGTGTTAGTTTCTAACTAATGATATTGAGCAGCATTTCAGACACATATTGGCCATGCTTATGCATTCTTTTGTAAACAGCCTGCTCAACTGTTTACCCGTGTATTTATTAATTGGATTGTGTAGCATCTAGTTTCCAAAAATGGTTCCCAGTGAAATACCTTTCCCAGTATTTATGTTTTGGGTGGGCTTCACTCACATAAAATCCCATATGTCCCAGTGACTCATTTGAACCAATTGAATGTGGTAGAAGTAATGTACCAGTTGCCGGTCTAAACGTTAACAAGGACTGAAATCTGCTATGGTGCCCTAGCATGCCAACTGCCATGTACAAAGGCCAATTATCCTGGTGGAACAAAGAGGCCAGGAGGACCAGATGCCACCTGGGGAGAAAAACCAAGTGGTGGAGAACGAAGGATCAGACTTTAGTGTGAGCTATTTTTGGCATTCTAGACCAACTAATTTCCACGGTGACTGCAGCCCCTATTGCTTTCACACTGGCAAGAGAACTTCCCAAAAGAAGTACACGCACAGTTTTGAGAAGTAATAAAACGGTCGTATTAAGCCATCATATTTCAGTATGGTTTTTAACATAGCAAGTTAAGTTGCTTGTATTTTCATTCTAGCGATATAGAAACCCTTTATATGTGTTCGATATAAATCTTTGGTCAAATACATTCATTACAAATATTTTCTCCCTGTAGTGGCTTGCTTTTTTATTATTCGTTTTTACTAGGGCAGTTCAATGAGGACATTTTCATTTTCAATATTGATGAAGCAGAGTTCATCATTTTAAGTAAATGGTAGCACATTATCTATCTGAAAAAAACTTTCTTTTTTTTTTTTTTTAGAAACGGAGTCTTGCTTTGTCACCCGGGCAGGAGGACAGGAGGAGGGCAGTGGTGCAATTTTGGCTCACTGCAACCTCTGCCTCCTGGGTTCAAGCAATTCTCCTGCCTCAGCCTTCCAAGTAGCTGGGACTACAGGCATATGCCTCCACGCCCGGGTAATTGTCTTTTTGTATTTTAACAGAAACGGGGTTTCACCTTATTGCCCAGGCTGGTCTCAAACTCCTGAGCTCAGGCAATCCACCCACCTCGGTCTCCCAAAGTGCTGGGATTACAGGAGTGAGTCACTGCCAAATGGTTAATGTTTAACTAAAACACTTTTATCTTTAGATGTATGAGCTAGCTATTAATATTTAAATTTTGTGTACGGTATGTGGTAGAAATTGAGGGTTTTTTTTTTCCTTAAAGATATGTAGTCTTGTAGCAATATTTATTAAAATTTTATAATTTTTTCAATAAATTAGCTTTAGAACTTTGTTACAAAGTTATCTCTTTCTTTTAAAATAGCATTTATATTACTGTTTTCTGCTGGCTCAACTTTTCTGAGTCTTTTTTAATTTCTTATGATAACTTTATCTTGCCTTGATTTCTAAAGTGTGTATATTTCCATTGATAAAAAATTATTGAGCAATAGTTTTTTATTTTAGCCATATAAAGACATTCTATTATCTTTTCCTTAGCATTGTTTAATGTCCCACTTGTAGATTTTGAAACAATTAATCTGGTTGTTGCAACAGGAGCTTTTAAGATTTAATAATTTATGTTTTGTAGTATTTTATGTCTGCCAAATTACCATCTTTATGTTCTGAGATTCTGAATAACACATATATTGACAATTTAATATTTTCCCATAGGTCATTGAAAATCTGTCCTATTTTTTGCATCTTTTTACATTAGCATATATTTTTTAGTGGAATTATTTTTATTGGCCAACCTTCTAGTGCATTGATTCTTCCTTCCATACTGCCCATTTTCCTGTTGAGCCAGCCAATGTTTTTCCCCAGATATTGTATTTTCAGTTCTAAAACATTCATTTGATTTTTAAAGATATTTAAATTTCTCTGTTGAAATTTCTTATCTAATCACTAATTCTGGCATCTTTTCTATAAATGATAAAATAAAATGACTTTTTCCCCTAAACATTGGTTTGTTAGTTGCAAATATCTAGGTAAATGTCAGTCAGTTTCTGATAGTTTTAATTTATTTTAATTTGGCTCCCTATTTATTTACTTATTTGAACATTTCATTTTAAAAGGTATTTTAGACATTTGAAAATTCAATTTTTAATATTTTTATAGCATTCCATACAAACTCTTTCATATATCCACCAGCTAATTAAAGAAGTAATTACTCATATTTCATCAAGATTCGAGTTGATTTTAAATTTGTATTTATAAGACTGAATTTCCCTCTGGTTAGCCTAACCCTAATCTTGTGCAACAACCCTGAGTGGCTAATTGGTTTTGTTTTATCATTGTTTGTGCCACGAGGGGAATTGGCCTAAGTTTTTTCTTTGGATTCAGCAATTAAGTGAAAAGGTGTGTATTGCATATCTGGCCATTTCTCCTTCTATGCAAAGTGCACAACCAATTGCATTGCTTGAGGTTCTGCCCAGTGGGAAGATTTCCCTTCACCGCTGTCCTTCAGGGATGTCCTAGAAAGGGGCTGTGGTGCTGCAGCTGTCCACCTGCAGGTGGTGCCTGCATACCGTGCAGAGCCGTCTGTGAACCAGGCCCTGGTGTGTTCTTCCTCTTCCTCTGTCAACTGATCAAAGGGAACTCCCCATGAGGCCACTGGGGCAGGCTGGGGGAAAGAAGGCAGAGTGGCAGAAGTGGAGACCATGGGCATTTGAGCCACTTCCTCATGTAACTTACTGTGCCTTCAGGACCTGCTTGAGCCTGGTCATGCATATACCACTTTCATTTGATGATGGAATGCTGCTGTGCATGACCCACTTTATGGCTAGATGGGTGAGAAAGCACTCAGTTCATGATAGGCAATTCCGGTCACATGGTGACTTGATGACCCATAGTCAAATGATCAGTTTCCACCAAAACCCAGTAACAGGCCAAGAGCTGTCTCTCAAAAGGAGAAGAGTTATCTGCAGAAGATGATAGGCTTTGCTCCAAAATCCTAGAGGCCTCCACTGTCTTTAAAATTCAAATTAGTCTTTTGCCCATTGGACCTAGAAGATTTCTGCTTGTATAAATTAAGTAGAAATGCAGTAGGCTTCCTATCAATTTCACTTCTATGAACACTGTGATTAACTAGCCAGTGCCAGAGCTCTACACGAGTCAGACTATTCTGATTGCTGCGTTGCCTCTGCTGTCCATTATGGTAGCTAAGCACACTTTCCTTTTGATTGTTGAGTGCTGTCACTTGTCCCCTGCCACCTCCAGATTCAATTATTCCCATTGAATTTAAATTCTGTAGTTGAGTAACTGTGGTTCCTACTGTTAGAGCTGACATACAGAGAAGAGCAATTACAGGGCTCTTCAAAAATGCATGCACTGCCCTCATAAACCTATTTCACAAGGCATTAGTCAAGAGTATATCCTCTGGGCCCTCCCAACTGGGATGAGCAGGTCTAAAGTGATTAATCCACTCCACCATCCCAATCTCCCTAAACCTTTGGATCTCTTCCTCTATATTAAACCAAGGGAGTTCAAGCATTACCAGCTCACTCACAGTGGGAAATCTTTTAATTCATATCTCATCTAACCAAGCAAATAAACTATTAGAACCTTTGGTTTTTTAAACTACCAGAGCTGCAACATTAAATGCAGAGTCCCTGCTTAGTGGGTCCAAATCAATAAATTCAGCCTGATCCAATTCTATGTTCCTTCCACCATTATCCAACACCCTTAATATCCATTCCCATGCCTGGTCTCCAGATTTCTGTTTATATAAATTAGAAACTCAAGCAGTTATTTTTTAGTGACCCACATCTCATGGGTCACATTCTCAACCTCACCTCTAGAGGCCCGCTGGGAGTTTGGTCTAGTTATAGGCCTAGAAGCAAATGGGTGCTTTGTTGGGGGCTCCTGAGGAGAGTCAACATTATCTTGCCTGGAAACTGCCTCAGGCAAGGCCATCGCTTTTGGCTCAGGCAGCACAGGGTTTATCTCCTCAATCAAAGGTGAAAAGCTTGGGCGAAAGCATGGGTCAAAGGTAAAAAGCATGGCAGCATGGGTTGGAGAGGGGATATTGCCACTACTGGGGATAGGGAAGCTTTTTCTTCAGCCAAAAAATGTTCATCAGAGTTTACAACCTCAGTGTCTCCAGCTTCATCGGTGTCCTCCCACACCTCCGCATTCCAAGTTTCAGGATCCCATTCTTTTCCAGTCGTTGCATTCACTTTAACAGTAGACAACTGGTGAGGTTGTGCATGCACCTTTCATTGAAAGTCAGCCATTCTCATGATAAGAACTTGTATCTGTTTTATCCACAATTTCAGCCCTTTCTCTATAGGGGATAAGACTCTCACTCAGGGCGATCTTAGCAGGTTTGAGGCTCAGTATCTGCTTCTGAAGCTGGGAGAAAGAATCCCTGATTTCATCATTTTATATAATCACTTTGTCCACTGAACTTAAGAGCAACCAACCAGCTTTATTATGTTCCTTGGTTCTCCACATATGGTCAAACGTATAATGCATAGAATCACTAAACTCCTTGCCTCTCACAAGCGATGAATCAGGAGTGTTAAATGCATTTATTTTGCATAACTCTCTAAACCATTCACACCAAGGATTATCAGTGTTCTCTATACTATTAGAAGTAGAGTCCTGGCTGGGCACAGTAGCTCATGCCTGTAATCCCAGGGCTTTGGGAGGCCAAGGCAGGCTAGGTCAGGAGTTCGAGACTAGCCTGGCCAACATGGTGAAACCCCATCTCTAATAAAAGCACAAAAATTAGCCAGGCATGGTGGTGGGTGCCTCTAATCCCAGCTACTCAGGAGACTGAGGCAGAAGAAGTTTGAACCTGGGAGGCAGAGGTTGCAGCAAGCTGAGATCGCGTCACTGCACTCCAGCCTGGGCAACAAGAGTGAGACCCCACCTCAAAAAAAAAAAAAAAAAAAAAAAAGAGTCCTTAGCATTTATGGGTCTAATTATACTAAGCTGCCAACTCCAGAAACCCCTAAACCAATGAAAGAACTCCATCTTTAATATTCTGTTCCTCTAGAACCACTCTTGGTACCAATATTGGCATTAGTCAGGGTTCAATAGAGGGACAGAACTAATTGGATATATACGGAATATATTGGAATGGAATATATATATATATATATATATATAGGAGTTTATTAATTATTAACTCACAGAATCACAAGGTCCCACAATAAGCCATCTGCAAACTGAGGAGCAAGGTGAGCCAGCCTGAGTTCCAAAACAAGAACTTGGAGTCTAATGTTCAAAGGCAGGAAGCATCCAGCAAGGGAGAAAGATGTAGGCTGGGAGGCTAGGCCAGTCTCTCTTTTCACATTTTTCTGCCTGTTTATATTCTAGCTGCACTGGCAGCTGATTAGATTGTGCCCACCCAGATTAAGGGTGGGTCTGCCTTTCCCAACCCCCTGACTCAAATGTTAGTCTCCTTTGGCAACACCCTCACAGACATACCCAGGATCAATAGTTTGTATCCTTCAATCCAATAAGTTGACACTCAGTATTAACCATCACAGATACTTACATTTAACTACTCCCCAAACCTTAGAGCTTGTTCATCAGAAATGTTTGTTACTTTAGTTTCCTCTTTTTTCCTCACAACTACTGAAATTGTTCATAAGCTAGAATTTAATTTGCAGAATTACATGCCAGAAAAAGTATTGAAGAAATAGTACAATTAAAAGAAACTGTGAGATAAATTAATATGCTTTGATGACATAAAATAGTGTGAGGGAACTAACAAAAGAATAAAGAAAATTTTTGGAGGTAAATGAATACTTCCAGTAACATTTGAATAATGGAAGCTAATAAAAAAGAAAAAATATATTGAGAATGAATTAAACTTTATTTGATAAGATAAAGAAATACACATTAGAAAATACATCAAAAGAAGGGAGAGTGGATTTGTCTATACTGCCTACACTATACAATACTCCAGGTTTTGTTGCAAATATGTTCTTATTTATTTCACCTTATTATCTTTAACTTAGCTCTTGATGTCCCTATTTTATTGTAAACAAAACTATGTCTTTGAGCTATCAAGCTACTTCCTTAAGTAACATCACAAATAAGTAACTAAGTTGGAATTCAACCAAGATTATTGTAATAAAAAATTCAATGTTATTTTTTCTCATATCCATAAATGTAAAAATTAAGGTGCTTAAAACAAAATATTCAATATATTTTTTACTAATTTTAAGTATGCAAAAAACATATAGTGAACCCGCTTAATATCCTAGATAAATTTTCCATGATACATTGCACTTTTTATATTAGTCATGAGCATTATATATTCATGCAAATTCTGGACATACTTTCTTATGATTTCCAAATAAAAAATTCTACAGGACAATATATAAATATTAAACTTTAAATTTTATGCATGCACATTTAAACATTAGTCATTTTAAATGAACTGAATTTTGTAATTTAGAGCATTCAAAATGTCACTTTTTGCTTCATTTTATTTTTATACATCAATCCTAACCAAGTGCTATTGCTTTGCGGTAGGCATAGTTAGAGATGTTTTTAGTGTTTTCAAATTTGAAATCAGATGTGTATCTTGAAAATATGTCTATTCTTTATTGCAAAAATTATGTAAATTAGAAGATTTAAAGTATCAGTAGCATTTTAAAAATCCCTTACTTTTATGACAAGTAATAATCCCCTTCCATTTTCATTTTGCCACTTATTACACAGTTGATTAAAAGGGAAGGCAAGCATTAGGTGTGTATTGTTCTGTGCTATTATTGATAGTAAGCTATCTCATGGGTTCCAATATTTTTCAAAAGTAATAAAATTGTTTGGTTGCCTTGTTATGTATCTCTTAAGTCAGGTAGATATCTAATACAGAAAAAATATAATTAGATACCCTTCGTCAGAGAGTAAATAATTCCTTCAGTGAAACTTTTAAACAACCTATCATGTGATGTTCTCTGTAACAGAAAGTGGTGAACAAAATTTCCACAGTCACTGCTCTTAAAACTCATACTCAGTAACATAGATATACAAAAATATTACAATAATTATTTAAATAATTATGTTTGTTTATGCTTTAAAGGAGTACATACAGGATTTTGTATAAGCCTAAATCCAGGAAAACTAACTCAGCCTTTCGATGGAAAAAAAAAAGGGCTCTTTAAGATAATATTGTTTAAAATTAGACCTGAATGCTTAGAAAGGGTTAACTACATAAAGAGAAGAAAGCCAAAGCTTTCAGACACGTGAACAGTCAACGTGAGAGAAAGCAAGATGGATTTTACTACTGAAGGAATAAAAACATGGTGGGTTATAGATATTGTGGGAAGCCCAAAATGGCTTGAGAAAAGAATACAAATGAAGGACTGAGACGAAATGGGTTAGGCAATATGAGAAGAGCTCAAGTCATGCAAGAAATCCTAGGGTCTATTTGGATCTGGGAAAATCCTATAGGAATTATAAGATTTTCACTTAAATCAACACTGTATATCTGTTGAAGAGTGTTATATCAAGGGGTGACTTGATGAGGCTTACATGTTAAGAAGTATACATTGGATTGGGGTAGGGGAATAAGGTGCTATGTGAAGACCAATTATAATACTACTACTATTACCTTTTTTAAAGTGGTGCTGTGGTAATGAACTTATACAGAGATTCCCTAGCTAAGGATATTCTAGTTTTCATCATCTCAAATTGAAGCACTGTTATGCCAAGAGCTTGCATACAGCTAAATACACTTACCAGGTCTCTTGGCGGTTAAGCAGAGCCATGTGACTGGGTTCTAGCCAATGAAATACCTGTGAGAGTGACTGGAACCTCTCCCAGTCTTGACTCATAAAACTATCCACATGTGCTCCTCCCTGCTTCTCCACAGGAAATGTAGCGAACTGTTGACTGTGGCAGAGCCTGTATCAGGCTGAATCGGTGACAATTTTTTTTTTTTACCTTTCCAGTATTATGAAGAGAGCAAGAAGTTTTCTATTGTGTGACACATTTAGGGCCTACTTGTTACATCAGTGCTAACTAATACGTGAATTTTGATTTAATTTTAAAAATCAGTTTATTTTGTACACAACTTTAAAATAGTTGAAGTTAGTTGGTTATATGCCACTTAATTTTTTGTTTTCTCTAAGCTAATAGTTATCAATTATATAAGCTATTTTTTATTAATTATAGTGGCAAAGCACTTCACTATGCTGTTTACATATATTGTTCACAATATGTTCTTATGATATTTGCCAAAAATCAGCTTTACCGAGACATAATATATTGTACTAGTTTCTTAAAACTGCCATAGAAGATTAACACAAACTGCATGGCTTAACAAGAGAAATTTATTCTTTCACATTTCTGGAGGCTAGAAATTTGAAATCAAGATGACAGCAAGTTTGGTTCTTTCTGGAGGTTTTGATGACAAATTTGTTCATATTTCTTTCCTAGCTCCTGGTGTTCATGAGCAATCTTTGGCACTCCTTGGCTTGCAGTGACATCATTCCAAGTTTTCTCTTTCTTATAACATGGCATTCTCCCTGGGCCTCTCTGTATCCATGTGTCTTCACATAGCCTTCTTATAAGGACACCAGTTTTTGGTCACCCTAATCTCATATAACCTCATCTTAGCTTGATCATATCTGCAAATATATTATTTCCAAATAATGTCACATTCATACGTACCAGAGGTTGGAGTTTCTAACATCTCTTTTTGGAAAGCGCAATTCAACTGAAAACATGTACATACAACAAAATCCACAAATTATAAAAATACTATGTTTGAACTCTGGCAAAGAAAAACCTTCATATAAGTGCCATCCTATTTATGATATGGAATATTTTAATCACCCCCAACCAACACTCCTGACACTTTGCAATCAATGTGCCACCTCCAACCACAGTAGTACCTCAAAATCACTAATCTGTTTCCCCTCACTAGTTTTGCCTTCTAGCATGTCACATTGATGGAATCATACATTATAACACATTTTATGCCTGGCTTCTGTCACTTAGAAAATGTTTTTAAGATTCATTCATGTTTTTGCATGTATCTAAAACAAGTGCCTTTTGTTACTAAGTTTCCCTTTATATATATCTACTGCAATTTGTTTGTCTTTTCACCCATGGATGGAAGTTTTGTGGCATACCTCTGGGTATGGCTTCCATATCACCCTCATGAGACTTAGGGGCAAGGAAAACTGATGAGAATATAAGGCTCATGCTACCTTCTGTGCTTTGAGTAATAAAGTCCTTTCTCTCTGGGCCAGAAGTCTGACGTCTTCCACCAGTAAGTGTGCAACCATGACAAGCTAACTTAATAACTTGCAGAAAGGGTAAAAAAAGTTTATTTTAACCTCTATTGTTAATTATTCCAGTGACTGATTATAAAAAACTGGTATTCCATATAATTTTCTTTTTGACTTTACTTTTTCATATGCTATTTGTTGCATATAGTTTACATGCATTTTAGATATCATTTTTAAACTATAAATCTGTATATCCTACCACATACCTGGACATCCTGTCTTGATTATCAAATATGTGTATCAAATGAACTATATCCACAATTGTATTTATTAAATATTCCACATAGCACAGATTTGATTCTAAATACATCACCACTTCCTCTACCCAATCTATTAAAAAAAATTTACATTACTGAACTCACATTTATTTATTAAATCTTAGGCTTTCATATTACCAATATCTCTTCAATCTGATGCTATATTTTATCCCCTATTATTAATAAAATAACTTTCAAAGTTATTGTGACAGAAAGAAGGAAGAAAGAATTTAGATAATTGAAGAATAAATTGGCATGCATTCATTATTACTGAGGAGTGGGAAACAGAAAAGGTGGAAAGGGAGATTGAGACAGATATATTGGAGATGACTACAAGTTTGTTTGAAATGATGTAGATAATTAATTAGAAGAGAAAATAATTGAGAGAAGAATAATTTTAACATCTAAGAAAAACTTGTTATTCTCAGTTCTTTTACATTTTGTCATTTACTTATAATTAAATAATAAAGTAACTATAAATGGCACTATTTTCCAGTAGTGAAAAGTAAAATTCAAGTTACATGTTCAAATTCTCATGAACATGAAGTCATTAAATTGGAGTTGAAACCCATATGTTGGCCGGGTACAGGGACTCACACCTGTAATCCCAGCACTTAGGGAGGCCGAGGCAGGCAGATTACCTGAGGTCAGGAGTTTGAAACCAGCCTGGCCAACATGGTGAAACCCGATCTCTACTAAAAATAGAAAAATTAGCTGGGCATGGTGGTGGGCACCTGTAATCCCAGATACTCAGGAGGCTGAGGCAGGAGAATTGCTTGAACCTGGGAGATGGAGGCTGAAGTGAGCTGAGATCACACCACTGCACTGCAGCCTGGGCGACAGAGCAAGACTCTGTTAAAAAAACAAAAACAAAAACAAAACAAAACAAAATTTTAAAATCTGTATTATTTCATCTCCTTATATCTCTAAAAATGATAATTGATATTTTCAAGACAAATTATTTACTATATTTTATCATAAATTAGAAATTTAGAATTCTTTTTTTGAAAACACCCAGGAATAAAGTGAAACCACTTGTAATAGCCCATTAGAAGTTTTTACCAACAATTAAAAAAAATGCGTTAGTGACTTTCGTTATATTGTATACAAATTATAGGAATGTTATATATACTTTGTAACTAATACATTCTAAAATGCAACATTTTTAAAAAATGGAATAAGGTACTAATTTTTTTTTTAATTGAGACAGCCTCGATCTGTTGTCCAGGATGGAGTGCCGTGGTGTGATCTTGGCTCACTGCAACCTCTGCTGCCTGGGTTCAAGTGATTCTCGTGCCTCAGCCTACCAAGCACCTGGGACTACAGGTGCACGCCACCACGCCTGGCTTTTTTTTTTTTTTTGTATTTTTAGTAGAGATGGGGTTTTGCCATGTTGGCCAGGCTGGTCTCAAACTCCTGACCTCAGCTAATCTGCCCACCTCGGACTCCCAATGTGCTGGGATTAGAGGTATGCGTCACCATGCCCGGCCAAGGTACTACTTTTTATATAAATCTTATTTGTATATAAAACTATTAATTTTGAGACGGATCATATATTTCAATCAGAATATTGAGAACTTCATTCACTTTTCTTCTCTTTGTTCTTTAATTTTAATAATTAATTGGTCCTTATCACAAACTGCTGGTTTGTGAATGGTGTGAGCTAGGAAAAGTGAGGGAGCATATAGAACAGTATGAATTAAACATTGCACAGTATACTGGAAATTTTCTGGGAGTAGATTTTAGATGATCTTACCACAAAAACAGTAACTTTGTAAAATGATGGCTATGTGCAATTTATTGCCTGTATTAATCATTTCACTACGTATATACATATATATATATGAAATCATCATGTTGTACACTGGAAATTTATACAATAAAAACATTATAAATATTAAATAGAATTAAACAAGAAAACAATTGGGCGAATGAAATATGATGGCTCTTTATTACACTTTCGTGGGAAGATAGAAACTAATAGATTCAAGTAATGAATATTGTCTTACAATCTATGACTTCTAAGCCAAATTATGCCTTTCTTCTTTCTATTCTTCAGTGTGTTACACAAGATGTAACTATGTCAATGGGAGGTTAGATGTGTGGTATTATGGTTTTTATTCCTGAAGATTTGTTACTGCATTTGCAAATTTTCCAAAATGTTCTTAAGATAATTTTTAATTTGATAGCTTTACTCATTCTCAAGCATTTTAAAGAATTATTCATGTAATAAAGAACACAGAGAGACACACATATCCATCAGTAAGATCATCGATTAATTATTAAGTGTATGTTCAGAGTCTCTGATGCTTTGGTCACTGCACACTAGGGATTGGTAAACAGCACTTCAAGCTTCTACTAGAGATGACAGTGATTTGAAATATTAATAATCAACTATTTAAATAATTCAAAATACACGATATGCTTTAAATGAAGAACAAGGATTTATGTCAACCCATATCAAGGCAATCTAAATTAAGTTGAGATGGTAGAATTGTTGGAAAAGCACGCAATAGGAAGAGTTGTAAAACCAAGACGTAAGGATAAGGATTTAAGCAGGTAAAGAAAGAGAAGGTAAGTATTCCAGATTATGACTCTGCAGTTTCTGTAATTTGAGTGCTGAATGAAATCCCATATGGATGAGAGGAGATTCCAGCTAAAAGGTGGAATTGGGAGACAATACAGAGACCTAAAAGGATTTCAGCCTGCCAGACTTTTAGGAAATATTAAAGATTTTGTATTTAAATGACAGTGTGTATCTACTGAAGTTTTAAACTGAGGAGTGACACATGAGGCCTACCTTTTAAGAAAGACACTCTACATTGGAGAGGTATGGTGGCCCAGGCAGAGTGTCTGGGGGAAGGGTAGATGAGTAACTATGGACAAAACATTTATAAGGACATGCTGTTTTAAAGTCAGAGCCTTGGAAATAAACTTTCATATACATAAATTCATCAGGTGAAAATTCAAATTTTCTTTCTCTCAGTCAAAATAATCTTTGTACAACAGTTCTAACCCACATCAGAGTTATCTGCTACTTCCCAGGCATTCATCTAGATGCAGTCACCGGCCTCTGGCAGTTGGGGACAGCCCTGTGACTAATTGCTGAAGAGGGGAATGTAAACAGGAAAGACTGACATCTGTTTCAACCCTACCCACCTGTGCTCCTAAATGTCTCCCCCTCTCAATTGGCTGGATGAATGTAAATTTAAAGGCAGTCTTGAAAGCCACCCATTGAAGTTGGCAAAGCCCACATTAGGCTGTGTATTTTTATTTTTACTTTCAATATTAAGATCATATGACAATTTGTACTATGACTTAAACATTAGAAATTCAGTGGATATTTACAATTGCAGTCAATCTGCCTAAACACATAACATTACGATTCATACAAGTTAAGTTTAATGTATAAAACCTTGAATATTTTAAGATAACAGATTGTTTTAGATGTGTTTCCTGTATGCTATTAATTTTCAGTTCTCTGCACAGTACTTTGTTAGTCGTGATGACTAAACACTTCACCATGCTGCTGACTTTCATCTGAGATATCGTAGTTTTTCTAAAATGTCACCCTTAGACTCAATACTTCAACTTCCATTCAACTTGCTTTAGACACTTCTTTTATGTAGCCTAAATTCACATTAATTTTATTGGCAGTAAAAATCTTTTAACTCATATAATGTAAGCAATATCCTTAAGGTATTTTTTCTATAATTTTGTATTTAAATAACATATTTAGTATAAAGATTTGGGACATTTGTATTATTTGGGTATTGGAGTTTGGTGGTAGTCATAAAATAAGGCAGTAAAATAGGTTTTTAGAGTTATTATTAGCATTAACATTTATTATTAAATTTTATTTTTAGATGACATAATAATTGTACATATTTATGGAGTATAGAGTGATATTTCAGTTCATGTATTTTCTAGACAGAAAA
This sequence comes from Hylobates moloch, assembly GCF_009828535.3. NCBI lineage: Eukaryota > Metazoa > Chordata > Mammalia > Primates > Hylobatidae > Hylobates > Hylobates moloch. Next base: position 70,577,894 of record NW_026652277.1, read on the forward strand.
GATTATTTGATAATCTAGCTCTATTATCTATCATGTCTATTCTTCTCTTAATTTTGTTTAACATAGGAATTTAATCAAGGTGCTATGTATTTTTCTTTCTTTTTTTTCTCTTTTTTTTATTATACTTTAAATTCTGGGGTACATGTGCAGAACATGCAGTTTTGTTACATAGGTATACACGTGCCATGGTGGTTTGTTGCACCCATCACCCCATCACCTACATTAGGTATTTCTCCTAATGCTATCCCTCCCCTAGCCCCCAACCCGCAATAGCCCCCATGTGTGATGTTCCCCTCCCTATGTCCATGTGTTCTCAATCATTGTTCAACTCCCACTTATGAGTGAGAACATGCATGTTTGGCTTTCTGTTCCTGTGATAGTTTGCTAAGAATGATGGTTTCCAGCTTCATCCATGTCCCTGCAAAGGACATGAACTCATCCTTTATTATGGCTGCATAGTACTCTATCCTGGATATGTGCCACATTTTCTTTATCCAGTCTGTCATTGTTGGGCATTTGGGTTCGTTTCAAGTCTTTGCTATTGTGAACAGTGCCACAATAAACATAGGTGTGCATGTGTCTTTATCGTAGAATGATTTGTAACCTTTGAGTAATTACCCAGTAATGGGATTGCTGGGTGAAATGGTATTTCTGGTCCTATATCCTTGAGGAATCTCCACACCGCGTCTTCCACAATGGACGAACCAATTTACATTCCTACCAACAGTGTAAGAGCGTTCCTATTTCTCCACATGTTTATATAGTGTTCCTATTTCTCTCCATGTGTTGTTTCCTGACTTTTTAATGATCGCCATTCTAACTGGCATAAGATGGTGTCTCATTGTAGTTTTCATTAGCATTTCTCTAATGACCAGTGATGATGAGCATTTTTTCATATGTTTGTTGGCTACATAAATGTCTTCTTTTGAGAAGTGTCTGTTCATATCATTTGCCCACTTTTTGATGGGATTGTTTGTTTTTTCTTGTAAATTTAAGTTCTTTGTGGATTCTGGATATTAGCCCTTTGTCAGGTGGATAGATTGCAAAAATTTTCTCCCATTCTGTAGGTTGTCTGTTCACTCTGATGATAGTTTCTTTGTTGTGCAGAAGCTCTTTAGTTTAATTAGATAAAATTTGTCAATTTTGGCTTTTGCTGCCATTGATTTTGGTGTTTTAGTCATGAAGTCTTTGCCCATGCCTATGTCCTGAATGGTATTGCCTAGGTTGCTTTTAGGATTTTTATGGTTTTAGGTCTTAGGTTGAAGTCTTTGGTCCATCTTGAGTTAATTTTTGTATAAGGTGTAAGGATGGGGTCCAATTTCAGTTTTCTGCATAAAGCTAGTCAGTTTTCCCAACATCATTTATAAAATAGGGAATCCTTTGCCCATTTCTTGTTTTTGTCAGGTTTGTCAAAGATCAGATAGGTATAGATGTGTGGCGTTATATCTGAGGCCTCAGTTCTGTTGCATTGGTCTATATCACTGTTTTTGTACCAGTACCATGCTGTTTTTGTTATGGTAGCCTTGTAGTATAATTTGAAGTCAGGTAGCATGATACCTCCAGCTTTGCTCTTCTTGCCCAGATTGTCTAGGCTATGTGGGCTCTTTTTTGTTTCCATATAAAGTTTAAAATATTTTTTTCTAATTCTGTGAAGAAATGGTAGCTTGATGTGGATAGCATTGAATCTATAAATTACTTTGGGCAGTACAGCCATTATCACAATATTGATTCTTCCTATCCGTGAACATGGAATGTTTTTCCATTTGTTTGTTTCCTGTCTTATTCCCTTGAGCAGTGGTTTGCAGTTCTCCTTGAAGAGGTCCTTCACATCCCTTGTAAGTTTTACTGCTAGATATTTTATTCTCCTTGTAGCAATTGTAAATGGGAGTTCACTCATGATTTGGCTCTCTGTTTGTCTGTTAATGGTGTATAGGAATGCTTGTGATTTTTGCACATTGGTTTTGTATCCTGAGACTTTGCAGAAGTTGCTTATCTGCTTAAGGAGATTTTGGGCTGAGAC
>NW_026652277.1:70584913-70629132 GCF_009828535.3 Hylobates moloch
TAAGGCAGTCCTGGTGGTGTTGACAAAATCTTTCAGCATTTGCTTGTCTGTAAAGGAATTCATTTCTCCTTCGCTTATAAAGCTTAGTTTTTCTGGATATGAAACTCTGGGTTGAATATTCTTCTCTTTAAGAAGGTTGAATACTGGCCCCCACTCTCTTCTGGCATGTAAGGTTTCTGCAGCATGATCCACTGTTAGTCTTATGGGCTTCCCTTTATGTATTAACTGACCTTTTTCTCTGGCTACCCTTAACATATATCCCTTCATTTCAACGTTGGTGAATCTTACAATTTTATGTCTTAGGGTTGCTCTTCTCACGGAGTATCTTTGTTGTTTTCTCTGTATTTCCTGAATTTGAATGTTGGCCTGTCTTGCTAGGTTGGAGAAGTTCTCCTGGGTAATATACTGAAGAGTGTTTTTCAACTTGGTCCCATTCTCCCCGTCACTTTCAGGTACACAAATGAAATGTAGGCTTGGTCTTTTCACATAGCCCCACATTTCTTGGAGGCTTTGTTCGTTCCTTTTCATTCTTTTTTCTCTATTATTGTCTTCTAGCTTTATTTCATTAAGTTGATCTTCAATCTCTGATATCCTTTATTCTGCTTGACCGATTCAGCTATTGATACTTGTGTGTGCTTCAGGAAGTTCTCGTGCTGTGTTTTTCAACTCCATCATTTCATGTATGTTTTTCTCTAAACTGGTTATTCTAGTTAGCATTTCCCGTAAACTTGTATCAAGGTTCTTAGCTTCCTTGAATTTAGTTAGAACATGCTCCTTTAGCTCAGAGGAGTTTGTTATTACCCACCTTCTGTAGCCTACTTCTGTCAATTCATCAGACTCATTCTTCATCCAGTTTTGTTCCCTCACTGGCAAGGAGTTGTGATTCTTTGGAGGAGAGGAGGCATTCTAGTTTTTGGAATTTTCAGCCTTTTTGTGCTGATTTATCCCCATCTTTGTGGATGTATCTACCCTTACTTTTGATGTTGGTGACCTTCAGAGGGGGTCTCTGAATGGATGTGCTATTCCTTTCTGTTTGTTAGTTTTCCTTCTAACAATCAGGCCATTTTGCTGCAAGTCTGCTGGAGTTTGCTGGAGATCCACTCCAGACCCTGTTTGCCTGGGTATCACCAGTGGAGGCTGCAGAACAAAGATTCCTGCCTGCTCTTTCCTCTGGTAGCTTAGTCCCAGAGGGGAACCCACCAGATGCCAGCCAGTGCTCTCCTGTACAAGGTGTCTTTTGGCCCCTACTGGGAGGTGTCCCCCAGTCAGGATACATGGGGCTCAAGGACCCACTTGAGGAGGCAGCTCTGTTCTTTACCAGAGCTCAAACACTGTGCTGGGAGATCTGCTGCTGTCTTCAGAGCCATCAGGCAGGGGCATTTAAGTCTACTGAAGCTGCGCCCAGAGCCTCCCCTTCCCCCAGGTGCTCTGTCCCAGGAAGACTGGAGTTTTATCGGTAAGTCCCTGACTGGGCTGCTTCCTTTTTTTTTAGAGATACCATGTCCAGAGAGGAGGAATCTAGAAAGGCAGTCTGGCCACAGCAGCCTTGCTGATCTGTGGTGGGCTCTGCCCAGTTCGAAATTCCAGGCAGCTTTGTTTACACTATGAGGGTAAAACCACCTACTCAAGCCTCAGCAATGGCAGTCACCAATCCCCCAATAAAGTTCAAGCATCCCAGTTTGACTTCAGACTGCTGTGCTGGCAGCGAGAATTTCAAGCCAGGTGGATTTTAGCTTGCTGGGCTCTGTGGGTGTGGGACCCACCGAGCCAGACCTCTTGGCTCCCTGGCTTCAGCCCCCTTTCCAGGGGAGTGCACTGTTCTGTGTCAATGCCATTCTAGTATTCACTGGGGTATGGAAAAAAAACTGCTATAGTTAGCTCAGTGTCTGCCCAAATGGCTCCCTAGTTTTGTGCTTGAAACCCAGGGCCCTGGTGGCGTAGGCACTGGAGGGAATCTCCTGGTCTGTGGGTTATGAAGACCATAGGAAAAGCACAGTGTCTGGGCAGGAGTGCACCGTTCCTCAGGCACAGTCCCTCACAGCTTCCCTGTGGTAGGTGAGAGAATTCCCCAACCCCTTGTGCTTCCTGAGTGAGATGATGCCCCACCTGCTTCTGCTTGCCCTCCATGCACTGCACCCACTCTCCAACCAGTTCCACTGAGATGAACCAAGTTCCTCAGTTGGAAATGCAGAAATCACCCACCTTCTGTGTCAATCTTGCTGGAAGCTGCAGACCAGAGCTTTTCCTAGTTGACCATCTTGCCAGCAATCCAAGCTGCCATGTATTTTTCTTAAGAATTGATAAACTTGATTAATATAAGGAGAGTTTAATACATAAAATCTTCCTATACCCCTAAAAGACCTCCCTATATAGACAGTAATATTTGAAATTGAATTATTTTTGTTCCACCATTCAACCATTAATAAATGAAAATAGCAGTATCTCCAGTACGGTATCTCTCTTAATCTCCCAAAATATCCTAGGTAAATTTTTAGATGTCTTGCTAAAGTTTTTACCTACTAAGTATCTCGAATTCCACTTACCTACCAATTGTTATCTGTTCCTCACAACTGACTCTAAAATTCTTGCACAATAGCTGAGTTCTACAGAACTAAACACAGTGTCATTTGGAAAAGGATTAGGCTATTTGAAAAAGATAGGACTAAGCCAGCAACAATGTATTTATCTGTCAAGAATAGCTTTTCATATTTTTCATCATGAAATATAGTGCAGAGAAAATACACAAAACAAAAAGTTACAGCTTGATGATTTATCAAAACTGAATTCACATAACCAGACTCCAGACAAAGGGAATACTGTAGCTTCCTCAATGACACTTCATTCCAAATTCTACAACTTTTCATCTCTTCTCTGCAGATAAACGTTATCCTCAATGTTATGGGAATAACTTCCTTGCACCCCATAATATTCATACTAAATACCATAGCTTAATTTGATCTGTGTTTTGGAGCTTATATAAATATAATTAACTAGCAAATATTAAATTTTCTCTATGGCTTCTCATGTTTAGCAAAGATTTATATACTGTTGGCACTCATAATTCCTTTGTTTTTATTGTTGCATAGTATTCCCTTGTGTTTATTTACAGCAATCTAATCTAGTCATGGTGGGTATTTGGATTGTTTTCAACTTTTGGCCTATTGTAATGTTCCCATGAATATTCCACAATAAGAATCTTGGATAATGTGGACATGAGTATCAGTTGGTTACACACCTAGAAGTGGACTTGCTTATTGATGGAGTATTTGCATGTTTAATATTAGTAAATAATGCTGAATGATATTCAAAAGGAGTTTTAACAATTTATATTTTTCATATAGTATACGGAAATTTTTAATGCTTCAAATGTTTGTCATAACTTTGTTAGATTTTATTTTATTTTTTTAAATATTGGCCATTCTATCTTAGTTGGTTTAATTTGCAATTTGTAAATAATTCAGTCTTTGTAAATAAGATCAAAGATAATTCTTGATCACATTAGAGTTAAGCATGTTTTCATACTTATAGGCTATTTAAAAATATTCACCTGTGAAGTGACTATATCTCTCAGCCTTAAAACAATTAGGTTGTTAATATTTTATTGCTTTTAAAAAGCACTTTATATATGCTAAACATAAAACATTTATAGCTTATCTGGGTTAAAATACCTTTTACAATTGAGTAAATTGCATTTTACTCTCAATTGTCTACATTAAGAAGCAATTCTCAATTTTATCAAGCTAAATTTATTAATATTTTAAATAAATAATGATTGTGTTTACTATTTTTATTATCGATAAAAGTCATGAATCTTTTATGGATTCGTGATCCATAATTTGAATCACCAATATGTTACTTAGAAAATTTATATTCATATTTATAAGTGATATTCATGTATAAATTTCTATTCTTATAATTTCCTTATCAGGTTTTGGTGTCAAGGTTATTTGAGACTCATTACATGGATTGAGGACCGTTCCTCCTTTTTTATTCCATAGGAGATATTTGTAACATCAGCAAAACTTATAACTTAAGTATTTGTTATAATTCAGAAGTGAAACTATTTATACCTACAGGTTTATTTGTGGAAACAAAATAAAATTAGGAATTCAAATTCTCAAAGAGCTATGTGATTATTAAGATTTATTGCATTGTTTTTATTTTACTATTTTCCCAAGAGTATGTCCACTTCACCATGTTTTTTCAAATATGTTTGGATAGACATGTTCATAACAGTCATCTATGTGTCTGCCCCTTTGTTTCTAGTTCTTTAATTCCTTTACTCCTTTAACCCTATTTTTCAAATTCATGTAACTGCTTTCCACCATTGCTGCTTTGAACCACTTTCACATTTTTCATATTTGACTTGTTTTCTTATTCCTGGAATTTGTACCTCAACTTTGCTATTTGAAGTAAAGTTTATTATTCTCTGTAGTCTGAAATCCTACAGGACTTGATTAGCTTTTTTAAGTTTACCTTTGTCACCTTAAAATCTATCCTTCACACTACCCTTAGAGTAATGAAAGCAAAACACATATATAATTGCTGTTTTTAAAAAGTTAATATTTTCCAACTTTGGATATCATAAATTTGAGTAAATATTACAGTGAAACATTTTCTTCACATCCTTTTTACCCACTTAATTCATGTTCTTATTTTGGTTCAGTATAGCAACACCAATCTTAGCCAGAAAGCATTTGCTGACTACTACCCTATCTACCTGGTTAACCAAGGCTTTCATTACTTTGTGTCTTTGTATGTATTTGTGTTATATAATGACATTAACTACATTTTAGCGTAAGTTCATGTTTGTGTGGTGGTTGATATTGTTTGGCTGTGTCCTCACCCAGCTCTCATCTTGAACTCCCACCTATTGTGGGAGGGACCTGGTGGGAGGTAATCCAATCATGGGGGCAGCTCTTCCAGTGCTTTCTCATGATAGAGAATAAGTCTCCTGAGAGCTGATGGTTTTTAAAAGAGGAGTTCCCCTGCACAAACTCTTTCTTTTTTCCTGCCGCCATCCAGGTAAGATGTGACTTGCTCCTCCTCACCTTCTGCCATGATTGTGAAGCTTCCCCAGCCACGTAGAACTCTGAGTTCTCCATTAAATCATTTTCCTTTGTAAATTCCCCAGTCTCGGGTGTGTCTTTATCAGCAGCGTGCAACAGATTAATACAGCGGCTTCGTAATTATTTTGTTCTTTGGATTATTTTTCTTCCTGTCTCTGACTTCTAGCTCATTAACTCACATTACTGAAACTCTTAAAAGTATTTATGGCGGGGCACAGTGGCTCACACCTCTAATCCCAGCACTTTGGGAGGCTGAGACGGGCGGATCCCAAGGTCAGGAGATGGAGAACATCTTGGTCAACATGGTGAAACCCTGTCTCTACTAAAAATGCCAACGTTAGCCAGGTGTGGTGGTGCGCACCTGTAGTCCCAGCTACTCTGGAGGCTGAGGCAGGAGAATAGCTTGAACCTGGGAAGTAGAGGTTGCAGTCAGCAAAGATCGCGCCACTGCACTCCAGCCTGGGTGACAACAAGAGTGAAACTCGATCTAAAAAAAAAAAAAAAGATTATTACATAAATATTGGATAGATGAAAATAAAACATTTCATTTTAATCTAAGTAATCGTGATTATTTTACTACTGGACATTAAAAAGAAAAACATATCTCTGGCTTTATATTGCTCCTATTAACTACTCTGCAATAGTCACAGTTATCACACAATATTTAAAAGCTAGTAAACATGCCACATCTCTTAAAAATTTCCTGAGAAGTAAAGGCAAACTATCATGTGATTTGAAAATTTTCAGTTGTCTTGATGTGTAAAGTTAGGTTTTGCAACGTCTGTATCAGTTTTGTTATTAGAACATATTTATAGTCTGTCATTCTCCTTCAAGCAATTAACAGAGGAGTAGTTTTGATATTTTACTTTTCTGTAAAGTTAAAATTTTATTTCATATCCTTGCAATAGCTATGCATTGGAAAAAAGAACCAGAGATTTGTGCCTAATTTTTATTCTTAGTTATTCTTTTATTCTGTTTATTTTTATAGATAACCTTTGTGTAGTTTTCTTAGAAAAAATATAATACAGAGCACCTGTGAATGAATTTCAAAAATATCCATGGATGTTAATGCTTAATAATTAGTTTCTTATTTGCAAATTCTCCCTACACTTCCTCTTTTCCCTCTGTTTCTAAAATACTAGTGTCTTTTTAAAGTCTAATATGGATTTTGACTCACTCCGTGGCATCCTCCACCCTGATGACAAAAGTCTTATTACTTTATTTCATCCTGCTGCTCAGAATAATTCAATGCTTCTTCATCACCTTCATATTAAGATGCAAACTCCTTGGTGTATCACACAAAATCATTCACAATCTCAGTCTATTTTTGAAACTTCTCCGGCATCATCTCTTCCTGCCAATCCCAAGAATATTGTTTTTTTCTTTTGAAAAATTTTTTTTTTATTATACTGTAAGTTTTGGTATACATGTGCAGAATGTGCAGGTTTGTCACACAGGTATACATGTGACATGGTGATTTGCTGCACCCATCAACCTGTCATCTACATTAGGTATTTCTCCTAATGCTATTCTTCCCCCAGCCCCCCACCCTGTGACAGGCCCTGGTGTGTGATGTTCCCCTCCCTGTGTCCATGTGTTCTCATTGTTCAGCTCCCGCTTGTGAGTGAGAACATGTGGTGTTTGGTTTTCTGTTCTTGTGGAGAATACTTTTTGATTCTTGCCTTCATGCCCTTGCACCTGCTTTTCTCTCTGCTTTGAATGTTTTCTTTTTCATTTTCTGGGTAACTGCAATATATCTTTGAAGGGCTAAACTCCTGACGGATGCCTTCCCTAACCCATTGATTTACATCAAATGTTCTTTCTATGGCTTTCTATAACACCACTGAGTGTCATTATGAACACATAAATGATATGATCAGTATTCATTCCAGAATCTTATTCAACTCTGTACTCTTAGAACTAAGTGCAGCACTGGGAAGCTCAGTCATTTTGTTAAATGAGTGAATGAAAATGTGGAATTTGTGAACATGCACGGACACGGGGCCCTTACTGTTCTGTCAGGTAACTGGCTTCCCTGTTCTTTTTCCTCTCACTCCTCTCATTATACCACAGTTACCATCCTGTGGATACATGTTTCATTTATGTGCCTGTTGTCCCTGGCAGATTTCTGCAGTTCACCCTCAGTGCTCAGTAGCGTCTGCTGGCTTCCCTTCAGCTCCTAGTTTAAATAATGTTCCATATGCATTCTTCAAGGTTTATTGATTCTGCTCTCTAGGGAATGCCCTATACTTCAAGTGAAGAATTTGAAAATAGGGGGATCATTAAAATAAATTCCTGTGTTTTGGCCAAAGTTCAGTTATGGTGCTGTAGTTGTTTGCAGATTTCAGCCTGGAAGCAATGTTATATAATACAAAAAAATTGAAGGTATGCATCTAAACAACAGATTAATAAAGGGATTTTCTGGGTCTTAATTTTAATCAGTTTATTTGCCACCAGAGAATAGTGTTTGAAGTCAAAGCTTAAAATCTAAATGCATATTAATGGAATTTATTATTTCAAAGCATACAAGGAATAAATAAAGCTAAATTACAGGTAAAACAAATACATAATGTAAGGAGAGACCTGGAATATCACTGATATTCTGGTAAAATTTTGTTTACTTTTCATAAGTGGTACAGACTTTGTAAAATATTTCCAATAAAGCCCAGAAAGTTCACATATTGTATTTCAGAACCTCAGGTAATTAACGTAAATATGTCTTCAAAATCTTTATTTCTTGCTCAGAACTTTACTCTGGGGGGATGCAATTTTTTTTAATTGATATCGGAAATATCCAAATGGTTGTCCCATAAGCATTTAAAGCTCAGCAAGCCTAAAACTGAGTTGAGTGTCAGAATTCTCTGCAAATATTCTTGTTTTGTTTCTTGAAGTATCTTAATTACTGGGACCTTCATCAACTAAGAACACCAATTATAAATCACCTTCCTCCCTCTTCTAGATAATGCACCCTCTGTCATGAATTTCGAGCAATTCTACAGCAAACTTTTAATGTATCTCTATTTCCACTATTAGAAACTTTAGTTATGTTCTCATTTATACCTGGGTAATTGAGTAACACTTCAGTTTACCCTGTTCCTCAGGCCAAACTCTTAGAACTCTATTGTTAGGGCTGAATGTTATTCCATTGTATACGTGTGCCACAGTTTATCCTCTTGTCTGTTGATGCACACTTAGGTTGTTTCTATATCTTGGCTGTTGTGAATAATGTTGCAATAATCATGGGAGTACAGATATCTTTATCAGGTTGTTCTTTTTCTTTTATTTATTCATTTTTATTATATGCCTAGAAGAGGGATTTTTGAGTCATATGGCAGTCCTATTTTTAATTCCGAGAAACCTCTATACTGCTTTCCATAGTGGCCATACCAATTTACATTCCTGCCAACAGTGGACTTCCTCTTTCTCCACATGCTCACCAACATTTGTTATCTTTTGACTCTACTTATGTATAAAATCTTAAAGAAAGTCAAATATTTAGAGATAGGAAACAAAACAGTGGTTACCCGGGATGAAGGGTGGGAGAGAGAAAATGGAGAAATGAAGGTCAGATGATACAAAGTAGCAGATATGTAGGATGAAAAAATGAAAAAATCTAATGTACAAGATGAGGACTACAGGTAATAAAATTATGCCATATTTGGGATTCATGCTGAGTAGATTTTAGTGGCTCTTGCCATGAAAAAATAAATATGGATGTGACATGCTGCATATGGTCATTTGCTTCAGTATAGTAACGTTGTTTACTATCTATATTCATCCAGAAACATTATACTGTATACCTAAACACACACAATAAACTTTATTTTTAAACAAATTATTAGAAATTACCTCTATTTTTATTATTTGCTCCATCTAACCTTCCAGTGAATCTTATATCTAACCTTCTAGTGAATCCTATAAGCTCTGCTTCCAAGCTGTATCCCTAATTTGACCACATTTAATTATTCTTATTTTTTGTAAAACTAATCCAAGCCAACATAATCTTTCATTAAGATTACTGAAATAGCTTGCATATTAGTCCCCTTATCATTACTTTCATACACCAGTCTGAAATCTTGTTCTAAAGGATAAATCAGATAATAATTTCTATTACTTATAATATTTGTTATGTCATATATTTAAACAATTCTCATCCTTTGAAATTTCATCCAGTATTCCTAAATACATTAATAGTACTGACAAGGTAGTAAGTTTGATAGAATATTTATTAATAACATTTTAACATAGAAATGTCAACATTTATTTGATATTTTATATCACAGCAGAGCAATTATATCATTATTACTCAAGGATTTATTTTCTTCCCCAAACTAACACAACTAGTAAGTTGTGCATGCAGTATCTGAAAATTCAAGCTTATAAATACCGATCATGGAAAAAAGGCATCAATTGTCTGGTGGCTTTGATAGATAGCTCTGGATAAAGAGGTTTTAAAAAAAAATCTGAACTCATTTCAGTTGTCCATAATATACTAATTCCAGAATGTTTACATCACAAATGACCTGAAAACACAAGAGAAATATTTAGGAATCAGCTTATGAAATAGAATGTGCAACACAAATCCTCTACAAATAACCAAGGTTCAGATAGCCTGGATTTGTGTTTGGCTATGTGGCATTGATAACATCATTTTCTCTGTGCCAAAGTTTTTTTACTTGTAAAATAATGGTGATATTAGATGATCTATTTGATATATTTCCATTAGGGATGTCTAAAATAAAATAAAATAAAATAAATTATTGTGTTGGTTTGGATAGTCAAATAATCTGAGCTTAGTAAATTATGGTAATTATTATTCCTAGGCCAGCACAGAAAACACAAAGGATGTGTAATGTGATGCTGTTATGTGTTGAATTGTGTTCCCCTAAAATCCATTTGAGAAAGAAAGGGTCTTTAATGCAATATGACAGCATTCTTATTTACAGGAGAAATTTAGAGGCAGATACATTGAAAGAATGCCACGTGAAGATGAAGGTGAGGTTAATGTGATGGAGCAAAAACCCAGAAACACCAAAGATGGGTAAGAAATCATCAGAAGCCAGGAGAGAGGCATGGAGCAGGTTCTTTCTCATATCCCTCAGAAGGAACCAACACTGCCTACATCTTGCTCTTGGACTTTAAAGCTTCCTGAAATGTGAGACAATACATTCCTTTTGTTTAAGCTGCCCATTCTGTAGAACTTTGTTGCGGCAACCCCAGCAAACTAATACAAATGGTAAATATAGTCATGCACCACATAACAACATTTCAGTCAGTGATGGACTGCTTATGTGACAGTGGTCTCATAAGATTATAATGCCATGTTTTTACTGTACCTTTCTTACGCTTAGAAATGTTTAAGTACACAAATATTTATCTTTTTGTTACAACTGCCTATAGTATTCAGTACAGAAACATGTTGCAGAGGTTTGTAGCCCAGGAAAACATACCATATATTTGTAGGCATATACATCACGGAATACTATGCAGCCTTGCAAAAGGATGAGTTCATGTCCTATGCAGGGACACGGGTGAAGCTGGGAACCATCATTCTCAGCAAACTAACACAGGAACATAAAACCAACCACCACATGTTCTCACTCATAAGTGAGAGTTGAACAATGAGAATACATGGATACAGGGTGGGGAACATCACACACCAGGGCCTGTCAGAGGGTTGGGGAGTTAGGGGAGGGAGAAATAATTAATGTAGATGATGAGTTGATGGGTGCAGCAGACTACCACAGCACGTGTACATACCTATGTAACAAACCTGCATGTTCTGCACATGTATCCCAGAACTTAAAGTATAATTTAAAAAAAAAAATACTGTATAGCCCAGGTGTGTGGCTATACCATCTGGCTTTGTAGAAGTATACCCTAAGATGTTCATACAGTAACAAAATTGCCCAACGAAATATTTCTCAGAATGTATCCTTGTCATTATGTGACACATGACTGTAATAGTTACCCCTAGGTAAGTAATCAAAAATTTTAATTTCCAAAATTGTCATTTTTATCAAGCTGTCTAAAATTATATACTATGCTATAATAAATACTATATGATAAAAGTTATGGACCCATGCATACATATTCTCATTTCACAATTTAGAAAATGAGTAGCAGTATGTTGATTCTCCTTCATACAGGATCATCATATGCTTTATTATTTTGACAACATTTATACATTAAAGTAAAGGCACAATACAAGGTCATATCTCTTTGATTTAAACTAAAGTTGCAATGATGTTTTTGCAACTGAGCCTGTAGTTATGAAATAAGATAAGAGATAAGAGACTCCACAAAGAGTGATACTTCAAATCCCACAATAGTCATTGTCATGACTCAAAGCAGAGTCTAGGAAAGCAAAACATGAAACTTCTATTTTTCCATATGCATGTCAAACATACTGACCTGAATTTAGGCTCATTTTGACCTCTTAATTATTAGATAATGAGTAAATCAGAAAGGAGGAATGCAGATTTTTCGGCACAACACAAGTGGAATCAATGTGGATTTTGTGTTCCTACTAACGTTAAAAAAATTGATAGACAAAAACTGCTATATAAATAGAAGAACCAGAAAACAATTAAATGGGGATATTAAAGAAAATTTACATCATATTCTCATTCAAAAGGATTAATTTTTTAATCCCCTAATCAAGTGGTATAACACTGTCAATATAGCTGACATAGCATTGATCCAAATAAATCACATATAACTTAAGTTCCACAATGGGAAATACTATTTATACTATTTATACAATCACAAGTGTGTTAAAAAAAAAAAGAGAGAGAGAGTTCTCTTTATGGCCATTATATAGTATTATTGGCCTTATTTTCTAAGACTTTGGCAAATTAAGGAGTAACTTGATAGCATGCAGTAGATTTTTCTTTAAATAAATCAGTTAATAATGTGAACAACTAAGTTTTTATTTATAAAGTTGAATATTTAATAAATGGTTGTAAATATTCCTCTTTAGGCTAAGAATAACTATTCATATTAATTCATGCCAAATTCAACAAATTATTATAGTTCCTATCTTGTGTTTCCACCATTTAATCATAAAATACTGTGCAGTTCTCTTCATTGAAGTTGTTGTAAAGCAGTCTTGAAGCACTTTGGAAGGGTCTCTTGTGGTTTTTACAAGCTCTATTCTGTTTATTTTCTTCTTTGGAGAACCTCCAGCTAACAGCTGACTGCACAGCCTTCGATACTGGCTTTGGTTATTCTGAAGTAAATCGATATTGCAAAAGTTATACTACTTGGCCCTTATTTCAGCATTATTTTAAAGCAAAAATAAAAGGGGGAACTGGAAATAGGGTTTAGGATTAAGGTCTCCTCACCAAACACTTTACAAGAAAATAAAAACTTTGCTCGGTTTCACCATCCAAGTACCTCATTGGTAAACGCAACAGGCAAAACTAAAATATGTGGTTCCACACCACCTCCTGGCCTTTGCACAGCTGCTAAGTAGAAAAATTAATGTTATGAACAATGCAACTGATTATAAAATTAAATAGGATGGGTTAATAAACATAAAATAAATAGTCCAGAAATTGTAAGTAGTTACTATGAGAGGCAGAAAAGAAGATGATGATAACAAGAGAAAGAAAAGAAGAAATTTTACAGACATGAAAAATTTTTGAACGGAAGTCAATTAAAATAGTCATATCCCCTTTTAGAAGTCATAATTTCCTGAATTTTTAAAAATTCCATAAACTGTAATGTCAAATGAAAACTGGTATAAATGGGAAAATGATACATTACTATTATGTGGAGCTATAACATTTTCCTGATCATCTCCAAAAAGATTATCTGCTCCACGCGAGCTTGAAAGCACTAAAACTTCATCTTTTGTCTGTTGTGTTGTGCGATGGACTCAAAGAAGGTAAAACATCGATGATAATTACATCCTTGCGTTTTAAAGCAAGGCTGAGCTGCCCATCCTTCACCGTTTTTCATAATGGCAGTACTATGCCTGCAGGACTCGAGCTTCTATATTGTTCTACCTTGCGGATTACTTTCAGCTCACAGTTCACCAAGAGGAACCAACTGCTTCTAAGAGAAATGAAAAAGCAAAGCACCAATCAACAGCTATTTCCATCTGCTGGAGTCTGATTGCTTATTTATTCAGTGGCCAAGGCTGACTGGTTTGTAACTCAGAAAGTCCTCGTGTCAGAGTTGTTCCTATGCCAGCCAATGCCCAGGGTTCAGATTACTTCTTTATTGCATCTAACGTTGAGCAAATTGCTGCCAGTTATTTTATTTGTTTTTGTCTCCTCATTAGCCACACACCTCAAAGATTAGAAGTACAATGCCTTATTGCACATTGTATGACTAGAACATCCCCTCTCCCAAAAGGGAAACATTTGCTCGCATTGTTAAAATGCATGCTTAGGGCTCCACAGTATCAAATATCTCACAGAAAATGCCACGGCTCTATTATGTGCATGATATACTCCTAAGGAAAATTATAGGATAGGGATGATTATTAGTTACAGATTCTTCAAATGTTACTCTTATTTAATAAATATATCCAAGGAAAAATAAAGATTTCGAAAAAATTA
This sequence comes from Hylobates moloch, assembly GCF_009828535.3. Taxonomy (NCBI): domain Eukaryota; kingdom Metazoa; phylum Chordata; class Mammalia; order Primates; family Hylobatidae; genus Hylobates; species Hylobates moloch. The sequence continues at coordinate 70,598,553 of NW_026652277.1, forward strand.
TATAATGTGTTAAAATATATTGTCAGCATCAGAAATGATCAGTGGATATTAATCAGCCAGAGTGCCAGTTTCATGCTAGATTTAAATAGACTCATCTAGCTAGAATATTAATATTACTACAACAAGAGCAATACATTATCCATTATCTTTAATGACAGGGAAATGTAAATTATTGTTAATAAAAAATTGGATTAATGCTATCGTGTATATCATTTTTTAAAATTTCAAATAGAGCACTAAAAGTGATGTTAAAATCATGCTGAATGGAATTCAATAGATAGAGTCAAATAGCCTTAATGTATTCACATTATTATTATTCTAAATAAATGTTAAAATTCTAGTTAATAAAGTACTAGTGACAATAATACTGGATAAAAATGAAGTAAAGTACATATTTTGGTGCAAAGCACTAAAATTTCACAACCATGGTAACATAAGCCACTATCGTAAGGAGTCCAGAGAAAGTTATTTATTCATTCATTCATCAAATATTTATTGCATATCAATAATGGGCCAGTCAGTTGGGTAAAAGCTGTAAATACAACACAGGACAAGACATGGCCATAGCCCTCGAGAAGTAAAATGGCTAATGGACAATTTCAGCAGGTAAACATATTATTAAGTATACAGGACTCTCACAGTCCTGCAGTGTTATAGACCAAAACTAAAAAAAAAAAAAAAAACATATTTAGAGGAAAAATGAAGTTTTAGAGTTAAGCAGATTTCAGATCATAAAAAGCTGTTATCATACATTGCAAAATTATATAATCATGTTCATCTTAAAATATGATGTAATTCAGAAAAAAATTAGCGATTGACATTGGATTAATATTATACCATGGAAATTCAGAAAATAATTATTTTTTTTCAGGCCTTGCCTCAAAAATACAAGCTCTACAATTTTTATAGCAAAAATAAAAATACTTGTTTTATAAAACTTTTGCTAGTTCTATTCTTGATGGTGGAGATGGATAAGGAGGAGATAGCTCTATCCCCTGATCTCAGAAACAGTTGCTTGAATAGCTTCCTAAAGTGACTACACAGAAACAAGATACTTCCCAAGAACACTCTGGCAACATTCAAAGTATTTAGACTGAGTATATGTCTCAGAGGCTGTGTGGAAAATTTCCTATTAGTGTGACTGAAGGCTGGAAACTATAATCTGGGCAAAAGGGCTTTTAAATATAATCTGGTCTACTTCATTCCATCATTTATAGACAGATAGATGACAGATGATAGATAGATGATATATAGATAAATGACAGATAGATAAATGACAGATAGATGATAGACAGATAGATAGATTAGATAGATGATAAATAGATATAGATAGATAGATAGATGATAGATAGATAGATAGATGATAGATAGATAGATAATACAATGTTTTCACAAATATTCAGTACTTACTGTGTTAGGTAATTTTGTAGCAACTGGGCATACTTTGGAGTGATGAACAAGGTGGAAACTACACTGCTTTTATGAAACTCACACTTCATTGGAATATACGCTTTTTACTACTGACGTCAGTTCAGAGTCATCTGAGGTGGTAAAATAGGTTCAGTTTGAGTCAACTCACCAAATGTAGGGGTTTGCATGTAAAGATTTACAGAAAAGGCTTGTAGCAAACACAATAAAGAGAAGGTCTGTGAAATATAGCTTGAATGCATATTTTTGTTTGTTTTTGGTCACGCAGGTTGTTTAACCTTTATCATCTATAGCACTTTGAAATAACTTGTCAACATTGAAATATTAGAATATTTCATTTAAAAATGAGGATTCTTTAGTTTTCCTTAAACACTGGAAAAGTATGATTCTGGGCACATGTAATTTTAGGCGACTTCTAGGCTACTGGATATTATCCTTACCTCTAGAGTTTGGGCAGGGAAAGGAAAGCCTGTTGAAAAGTGGAGTCCCACAGAGTAAAACCCATTTGAAATGTCATAAATTAATTAAAGTCATCATATTTTATCTTTTATTCCATTTTATACCTTTATTATAGAATTTAATCATAGAATTAATATGTTATTTTGTGGCTTTAGGTGCTGCTAGCATATTCTGTGCTGAATAACCATGAAGATAGACACAGCCCAGGTAAGAAAGAAAATACTAAATTAATAGTTTTTTAAGCAAACAGTTATGATTGGAAATATGGACGGGGAGACAGGACCATTGCTTTAAACTGTCAGAAATTTTCTTGCCTCTCAACAATTACCTGTTGCTCTAACACTGTTTCTAAACTATCACTGGTACCCAAGGAAATTATAAAACCCAATGTCCAGAAAAGTATTCAAGGTGGAAAAATCAATGCCTCCATAATAACAGCTCAGACTCTAAAGGTTGTGTAAACAGAACATAACGTGTATTCTGTAGATTCAATGTTCTTTTTGTTATTTGTTATGTAGGAGAAGAGGGTGGTACAATGATAATATTGAAGATTTTGAAATTGAGTCTTCTTGTGGGAACACATTTGTTAAGATTTTTTAGATAAGGTACACTGTGGTCACATGGTTTAGTTAATCTGAAGATGTGTTTGGCTTCCCTTCAATACTGATAAGTTTTCTAGGTATGTGATTTTTTATATTGGCAAATATTATTTCCTAGCACTTTGATGTTATTGTTGTTATTCTGCTATTAAGAAATGTGCTGTCAGTCTAATATTTATTTCTTTGGAAGTGATCTGTCTTGTCTATGTGGCTGTTTTTAGACCTTGTCTTTGTCTTTGGTACACTATAGAAATGAATTTCTTAATCTCGCTTAGAATATACTGTTCTTCAAGGAGTAGAGGATATATGTCTTTTATCAATATTGGAAAATTTTCCCCATATTTCTCAATGTTCCCTCACCATTGTTTTACTTTTTTCAGGAACTCAGATTACACATGTGATATACCTTCTTATTTACTGAATCTGCCTCTTATCTCAGTTAAAAATTTTTCTCTTTCTTTAGGCTACGTCATAATTTCAGGTCAATTCATTGTCTCCACTTCTTTGTAATCTGCTTTTTAAACTATCCTCCAAGATTTGTTTTTTAATTTTAATTTTAATTACTAGAGGTTGTAAGTAATTTATTTCTAAATCTAAAGTTATGGTAATATCTTGAATTTTTGTCATCTTTTTTTGTTCATTTACAAAATTTTGTATGCTCTCTTTTCAATACTTTGTACATAGTTACTTTATAATTTGTATTTAATATTTCTAATTTTTAGTACATGAGATATACATTTATTATGTATTGCTTTTGCTATATCATAGTAAGTAGTCTTCTTATTGCATTCATTACTGGGTTTTTATTATAAACTCACATTTACTGGTACTTAACCCTCATGAATTATAAGGAGTATGGTATGAGGAATATGAATATTACTCATATATAAAGGTAACAACAAAACTTATGTTACCTTTAATAAGAAGAAAATGTAATATAATTAATAAAATATTTGGATTGATGCTATCATGCGTATCATTTTTTAAAATTCCAAATAGAGCATTTTAAAAGTGATGTCAAAATCATGCAGAGTGGAATTAAATAGCTAGATAGTGAGTCAGATAACAACAAGGTATGTTGAGGGATGTCTTCTTCCACGGGTCCATGTACCAGAATTCTATTCTCTGGGGAGTCATTCATCTCTACACTTTTATGTTCCTGGGATTGTTGTTAAGAAATAAGAAAAGTTATGGCTTCAGTTTTAACCACTCTCCTTTAACTTCCCTTTTGTATTTGCTTAACTTCTTTAACTCTTGTGAGTTCAGATATGTTTTAAAATAAGTATGACATAATTTGTCCAACATTTATAGATTTTTACTGATTTCATTCAAAAACCACTGTAGTACTACACTTTTAAGAGTAGTGTTCAATCATATCGATGATTTTATCTCAGAATTTTTATTTAATATTTTCTATGTACAGAACCATATAAGATAGAAACTCTTAACTCAATAATAAATTTATGCCCAGCTAAAATTTATTTGATAGTTAAAAACTGCAGATATTTGCTTAAACGTTAGGAATAAGGAAATTGACATAGGCTTTTTAATATTGACATTTACAGACTAGCTGCAATACTGTATAGACAGTTTTGCAGAATGCAAGTGTTTTCATATGTATATGCAACAGAAATAGGCTACCTTTCTAAATATATAGAAATTGATGCATTTAGAAAAGAAAACATCCAGTTATGTTAAGTAAAATGCTATGATATGAATATATATGAAATTGTTCCTCAAATGAAGAGTAAAATATAGGAAGATAGACAGTAAGATAATGCTACATGGTATCAACACATACAATGTTAGTTACTTACTGAAGGCTATGATAAGCTGGAGGTTCTCATCCTGATTTCCTAATTAAATTAACAAAATGCAAGCATAGAAAAATTCTCGCTGTGGAGACACCTTCATAACTTACATAGATGTGAGGCTCACATTCAACGTCTACCTTATTAGCACAGAGTAACAAACTTTTTCAAGCACATATATGTGCCCATGGGGTAAGCTGTATTAGAGAGATATATTTGAATCCTTAAATGGATTTGGCAAATGAAACTTTTTGAGGGTTTTGTTTCTAAGTAGAGTTTTTTGAAGTTACTCCTCTGATATGGTTTGGCTGTGTTCTCACCCAAATCTACCTTGAATTGTACTTCCCATAGTCCCCACATGTCATGGGAGGGACCCAGTGGGAGGTAATTCAATCATGGAAGCAGTTATGGTTACTTTCATACTATTCTCCTGATAGTGAGTGAGTTCTCCTCCTTTGCTGGTCTCTCATTGTCTCTCATGCTGCCCTGTGAAGAGATGCCTTTCACCATGATTGTAAGTTTACTGGGGCCTCCCTGGACATGCGGAAATTTGAGTCAATTAAACCTCTTTTCTTTATAAATTACCTAGTGTGGCTTAATTCTTCATAACAGTGTGAGAATGGACTAATACACCCACCACCACTCCCCCTAATGTAACTAGATCCTTCTGTGTTTTATGTAATATTTCAAGAGCAACTTTTTACAAAATGTTCTTAAATATAATGCAAATGCCTTATGATCAAGAAACACATGTAAGTCATTCCCCCAAATTATTTTGTTTATTGATAGAGTATGAAGAGTTCCAGAAATAACCCAATGCCAACAAAGCTATACTATACTGCAGATGCAAAATTAACTATAGTTAAAAGATGATTAACTGTAAGTAAAACTGAGTAGTGTTCATATAACTGTATATTATCATTCTAAGCTTGAGTATCACTAAAACTTATCCTAAATGAATTATTCATACTTGAGATTTTTTGAAAAAGTTCATGGAGCTCATTAGCACAGGATAAAATTAGAAAATAAAATATCATGGTGAATTCAGTAAGAATCTGGAATTGGACCCAAAATTAAAGACTAGCACATCAAAAATAAAATCTAGAAGACTTTTTTTTTCCTAAAGGAGATATTCAACAAGATGGTTCTGTGCCCTGAAGGTGACTAGGAACCCAATCTCTCAGGCAACATAGGCCAGTTGCATTCCCCAATAATTAAGAGTAACAAAGGTGGTCCCCACACCTCCAAAAGCCTGCTGAGGAGCAATACCAGCATACCAGGTAACAATAAACAATAAGGATTCTTATCTAAGGCTTTGTGTTGATGTAATCCATAGGTCTTTTTCTCTTGAATTATCTTGTCATTTCCTAAAAGTAACCTTATTTTTCCTGAAAATATTTTAATGATTTTTAGTAAAGATAACCTCAGAAAATTTAATTTTATATCACACACTTTGCACTATTCCTTAAAGAGTAACTTTTGAAGAGTCAATTTATGTTGAACATAAAATATTCCTATAAGGAGCATAAAATTTTATCCCTCATATTACAAGATACTGCTATTGTCAATTTATTGTTTTTAGCATTAATAAATTTTCATACTTTCCACAGTACTCAATTCTTCAAGGTATACACATTGGACACTTTCTTCTACACTATCTGTAAGTTTATTTTTGTCTACAAATTATAATTTTGTGTTTTGATTTTGTTATCTCAGTTTTTCATGTATGTGTATGCATGCATGCAAAATAAAAACAAATAGATGATGCATGCATGCCATTGTAACAAATTGTAATGAATCGAATAAAATATCCTGCTAATATTATGAAGTAAATGGTATATTTCTTCCTAACATCATATGTTCTACTGTGTTTGGAAATGGCTAGATATCACCAATAAACGATTAGCCGCATGGTGAAATATGTGTGTTGAATATGTGTGTTGGCCAGGGGGAAAGGTACCCTGAGGTCCATATTGAATGTCTAAGACTTTGTCCACCATTATTTTAGGCTTTTGGAGATTTTTACTAGTATATGTGAGCCACACAAATATTATAACCATTTTTTTATCCTGTTTCTGAGATATTGTTATGAGATAATTAGTATAAATATTGTCTAAATAGATGGATTGCTCCTCAGATAAAATGTAGTTTGGAGAAACTCAGGTTTAAACTTTTTAAAGAAGAAAACACAGTCTTGAAGTACAATTTCCAGTTCAAAAAAAAATGTATAGTATATGGGCTTTAAAAACTTCCCCTTTAATTTGATTGCACTGTGGTCTGAGAGACTGCTATGATTTCCATTTGTTTGCATTTGCTGAGGACTGTTTTACTTCCAATTATGTCATCAATTTTAGAATAAGTGTGATGAGGTGCTGAGAAGAATGTATATTCTGTTGATTTGGGGTGGAGATTTCAGTAGATGTCTATTAGGTCTACTTGGTCCTGAGCTGAGTTCAAGTCCTGAATATCCTTGTTAATTTTCTGTCTTGTTGATCTGTCTAATATTGACAGTGGGGAGTTAAAGTCTCCCACTATTATTGTGTGGGAGTCTAAGTCTCTTTGTAGGTCTCTAAGAACTTGCTTTATGAATCTGGGTGCTCCTGTGTTGGGTGCATATATATTTAGGATAGTTAGCTCTTCTTGTTGAATTGATCCCTTTACTATTAGGTAATGCCCTTTTTTGTCTCTTTTGATCTTTGTTGGTTTAAAGTCTGTTTTATCAGAGATTATGATTGCAACTCCTGGTCTTTTTTTTCTTTCCATTTGCTTGGTAAATCTTCTTTCATCCCTTTATTTTGAGCCTGTGTGTATGTTTGCATGTGAGATGGGTCTCCTGAACACAGCACACTGATGGGTCTTGACTCTATCCAATTTGCCAGTCTGTGTCTTTTAATTGAGGCATTTAGCCTGTTTACTTTTAAGGCTCATATTGCTATGTTTGAATTTGATCCTGTCATTATTATGCTAGCTGGTTATTTTGACTGTTAGTTGATTCAGTTTCTTCATAGCGTCAATGGTCTTTACAGTTTGGAATGTTTTTGCAGTGGCTGGTACCAGTTGTTCCTTTCCATGTTGTTTAGTGCTTCCTTCAGGAGCTCTTGTAAGGCAGGCCTGGTGGTGACAAAATCTCTCAGCATTTGCTTGCCTATAAAGGATTGTATTTCTCCTTCACTTATGAAACTTAGTTTGGCTGGATATGAAATTCTGGGTTGAAAATTCTTTTCTTTAAGAATGTTGAATATTGGCCCCCACTCTCTTCTGGCTTGTAGAGTTTCTGCTGAGAGATCAGCTGTTAGTCTGATGGGCTTCCCTTTGTGGGTAACCCTACGTTTCTCTCTTGCTGCTCTTAACATTTTTTCCTTCATTTCAACTTTGGTGAATCTGAAAACTATGTGTCTTGGCGTTGCTCTTCTCAAGGAGTATATTTGTGGCGTTCTCTATATTTCTTGAATCTGAATGTTGGCCTGCCTTGCTAGATTGGGGAAGTTCTCCTGGATAATATCCTGCAGAGTGTTTTCCAACTTGGTTCGATTCTCTATGGTAGTAGTACCAAAACAGAAATATAGACCAATGGAACAGAACAGAGCCCTCAGAAATAATGCCACACATCTACAACTATCTGATCTTTGACAAACCTGACAAAAACAAGAAATGGGGAAATGATTCCCTATTTAATAAATGGTGCTCGGAAAACTGGCTAGCCATGTGTAGAAAGCTGAAACTGGATCCCTTCCTTACACCTTATACAAAAATTAATTCAAGATGAATTAAAGACTTAAATGTTAGACCTAAAACCATAAAAACCCTAGAAGAAAACCTAGGCAATACCATTCAGGACATAGCCATGGCAAGGACTTCATGTCTAAAACACCAAAAGCAATGGCAACAAAAGCCAAAATTGACAAATGGGATCTAATTAAACTAAAGAGCTTCTGCACAGCAAAAGAAACTACCATCAGAGTGAACAGGCAACCTACAGAATGGGAGAAAATTTTTGCAATCTACTCATCTGACAAAGGGCTAATATCCAGAATCTATAATGAACTCAAACAAATTTACAAGAAAAAAACAAACAACCCCATCAATGAGTGGGCAAAGGATATGAACAGACATTTCTCAAAAGAAGACATTTATGCAGCCGACAGACACATGAAAAAATGCTCATCATCACTGGCCATCAGAGAAATGCAAATCAAAACCGCAATGAGATACCATCTTACACCAGTTAGAATGGTGATCATTAAAAAGTCAGGAAATCACAGGTGCTGGAGAGGACTTGGAGAAATAGGAACACTTTTACACTGTTGGTGGGACTGTAAACTAGTTCAACCATTGTGGAAGTCAGTGTGGCAATTCCTCAGGGATCTAGAACTAGAAATACCATTTGACCCAGCCATCCCATTACTGGGTATATACCCAAAGGATTATAAATCATGCTGCTATAAAGACACATGCACACATATGTTTATTGTGGCACTATTCACAATAGCAAGACTTGGAACCAACCCAAATGTCCAACAATGGCAGACTGGATTAAGAAAATGTGGCATATATACACCATGGAATACTATGCAGCCATAAAAAATGATGAGTTCATGTCCTTCGTAGGGACATGGATGAAGCTGGATACCATCATTCTCAGTAAACTATTGCAAGGACAAAAAACCAAACACTGCATGTTCTCACTCATAGGTGGGAATTGAACAATGAGAACACATAGACACAGGAAGGGGAACATCACACACCGGGGCCTGTTGTGGGGTGAGGGGAGGGGGGAGGGATAGAATTAGGAGATAGGAGATATACCTAATGTTAAATGACAAGTTAATGGGTGCAGCACACCCACATGGCACATGTATACATATGTAACAAACCTGCACGTTGTGCACATGTACCCTAAAACTTAAAGTATAATTTAAAAAAAAAGAAAAAAAAATGAAATTTAGGCACAGGGAGTGCAAATCCTTTTTTCCAAAGCATACACATATTCAGGGCCAGTTCTGGGATTTGAACCCATTCCTACCTCACCTGAGAGCTAGGGATCTTATTTGCAATAACTTTGCTTTAGTGCATTTAATGACACTTCTCTCCCATCCTTCAATTATCTGAATGCCATTTATCTGTCTTCTAAGTAAGCAATAACCATTATGGCATGTTCTTCCTCATGAATTAAAAACTAATATGAAGCAATATACACTATTAGTGGAAACACTGGTAGCTCTTCACATTTTATTTTTAATTCATCAATAGAATAGGAAACATATTAAATAAAAATAAGTATAGATGCATGTATTTATTCTCCATAGATTATTTCAGTCACAAGAATTATAGTTGTGTTAGTTGTAACAAAAAACCAAAACCATATATTGTTTGAGAATTACCCTGTTCTTTGTAGACCTTCCTGCTTCTAAGTGAGAAACAAAAATTTGAATTTAAGAAAGAGGATCAATGATTAAATTAAGAGTAGGGATACAAGTGAAGTTTTGACTGAAGGCAGAGCTATGGAATAGAAAAGTCCTAAAAAAGTGAAAAGGCCTCCATACCCATAATAATTTTCCTCATTAGCAGTTTCAGAATTTAAAGGACATGTTAGAAGATGGCCTTTGTTGGAAATAAAATTATTTTGTTTTTGGTTCCTAATATCAAATAACTCCATTAAATATAGGTCAATTATTTTCACATACAAGAAAATTAAATTTTGTAAATTATCTGTAAGAGCTCATAAGCCCAGTTACCATACAGGCTATGGTTTGAATGTTCGTCCCCTATAAAATTGGTGTTCCATTTTAATTGTCAATGTAACAGCACTTGGAAGTGGGTATTTAAGAGGTGATTAGGCCGTGAAGGCTCTACTGTCATGAGTAGTCTAAAGCCTTTACAAAAGAACTTTCAGGAGTTGGTTCCCTCTCTCCCTCTCCATCACCATGTGCTGATGCAACAAGAAGGCTCTCACCAGATGCAAGCATCTTAATATTGAAATTCCTAGCCTCCAGAATGATGATCTAATACATGTCTGTTCATTATAAATTACCCAGTCTCAATACTCTGTTTTAGCAGCACAAAATAAACTAAAACAACCCATAGACTGGGAAAACAAAAAATGAAGGCTACACTCTGCATCTCTTTTATTTTGTCATTTTTGAGAGAGACGTATAATGCAGTATGTCTGCATTATAAGAAAAACAAACAACAGGGCAAGTATGATAACGAAATGCAACTTACTTTTAGTCTTGGTTATTAGAGCTACAATAAGGTCTGGTAGAGATTGCAGAAAATTGGGAAGTCATTGGTCTTGTGTAAATTAGGCACACACTCACCAACTCCTGTTGTTTATGCTGAGTCTAGTAGTTCCAGAGAGTCTGACATTTCAAGATAATCTGGAAAACCATATTTCATATGAATTATTCCAATTTTTTAATGTTGCTACAAAACAGTTGTATGCCAAACAAAATAAATCTACATGTTAAATCTGTCCTTTACATCACCAGCAATTTCTGAAATATTGGCTTTGGTTTCAAGCAGTCTGTCAACTGTTGTTCAGAATGGAAAAAATAATTTTGAAATGATATCAATCAAAGCTCCATTTATGATTGAGTTGTCAAAGCCAGTCATTTATTTGTTTAATCTTAGATACTGTGATATGATAGCCAAGACCTCTTTATCTTCCTCCTGGATTATTGCCTCAGCTTCCCAACTGCTCTGTGACTTTGCTCGGATTCCCTTCTGTCAATTCTTCACAGAGCAGCCACAGTGATTCTGTCCAGGCATACGGCAGGCCATGCCAATCTTCTGCCTAAAACCACTAGTGGGTTTCCACTTGCATTAAAAGCCAAAACCTTATAAATTCCTAGATAACTTGAACCTATTAAATTTGTTTTCGTTTTTCTTTTTTTCCTTTCTTTTTTTTTTTTTGAGACAGAGTATGGCTCTGTCACCCAAGCTGGAGTGCAGTGGCATGATCTCAGCTCACAGCAACCTCCGCCCCCTGGGCTCAAGTGATCCTCCCACCTCAGCCTCCCTCCAATGGTGGGATCACAGGGACATATCACTATGCCCAGCTAATTTTTTTGTGTTTTTGGCAGATATGGGGTTTTACCATGTTGCCCAGACTGATGTTTAACTCCTGAGCTCAAGCGACCCACCCATCTTGGCCTCCCAAACTGATGGGATTCCAGACCTGAACCACTGCATCTGGCCTAACTTTCTAATTATGATCATATCTCCTACATATGGTTCTTATTTCCCTCTCTTCTTCACTTCTAACTCATTCACCTCAATAAGGTTTCTTCAGCACTGCACACAGATTTTTCTTGAGGCAGTTGTTATTTTCTCTGTTGGATTTCTCTTTTTACTTATATCCCCATGGCCAGTTCTCTCATTTCTCTCAGGTGATTATTCAAAAGTCAGTCTCTGAATAAGGTCTTTCCAGGCTCCCCTATCTAAAACGTTAATGGCCTATCCATGACTTCTTATAGCATTCGTGCTCAATAGATTAATGAACTGATAGACTGATTAATCATTTTTTCCCTCCCAAATCTAACATACACATACATCAGGGGTTTGTGGTGTATATCCTTACCTTTGTCTTGTTTAATATCATTGAGTTACGATTTTGCAAAGAAAACAAAAAACCCACAAGTTTTATTCAAATGAACCAGTTTTCTCTACGCTTAATAGAAGAACTGAAATTTTTATGATCTGAAATTTTTTAAAAAATAGGGAGATGGTGTGGATCAATTCAATGTTTTCTGATTACTTACTGTATTAAAGTAGTAGAGATTAGTGAGCCAAGCATAATTGATAATTAAAAATAAGATACATTTTTCAAATACTTGAAGCCTCCAACAAGCCTTTCACAAATCTTGGCTATGGATAAAGATAAAAACAAGTAATTTTAAAGGGTAGCAGGTAGTCAGGGATAAAGTTAAGATGGTTAAAGGGTACAAAGATCCATTTAGATAGAATGAATACCATATAATACTCAGTAGCACAGTATGTTGGCTATAATTAACAATATTCAATTTTATATTTTAAAATAACTAAAAGAGTGAAATTAGAATGTTCCTAACATAAATAAATGACAAATACTTGAGGTGATAAATACCCCAATTATCCTGATTTGATTATTAACCCTGATTTGGCCATGCCTGCATCAAAACATGACATGTACCCCACAAATATATACAACTATTATATTCCCATAATAATTAATATTTTAAAATAAAAATATTATTTGTGGAGCAGTCAATATTATACTGATGGAACATAATCAGATTATGACATTTCTAAGCTTTAAAACCCTATGATAATGTTTTATATCACTCAGAATAAAACTCTAAGTTATTACGATGGTTTTCTCAGTCACCTCTTTCAGATACCTACTAGAACATCACCTTTTGCTGTTGCATTCCTGATGATAGTAATTAAGACTGCAGTACCTCCAGTCTCCTACTTTCCTCTTCTTTGCTTGATTTTGCTAAATATTTACTTATTTGCTTATATCTTTTTTTCTTTCTTTACTAGAAATGTAAACTATACAAGTGCAGGCATTTTCATCAACTGAATTTTACTAATGTATTCTGTATTTTTACTAATGTATATTCTGCATTTGTCATTTATTTATGTTAGGAGCATTCTAATTTCACTCTTTTAGTTATCTTAAAATATACAATAGAATATTGTTAATTATATCCAACCTACTGTGCTACTGAGTATATTTTACTTATATATATATATATTCCGTAAATTCAGGTATAAATGCCTATCATTTATACATATACAAAACACAATATACACACACACATAGTCATGCAAGCTAAATAATTATATGGACTAAATAGAAGTATGAAACAAACATTCAATATTCTTTCTTTTCCTTTTTTTTTTTTTCTTTCTTTCCTTTTTTTTTTTTTTTTGAGACAGAGTCTTGTTTAGCCACCCAGGCTGGAGTGCAGTAGCACAATCTCAGCTCACTGCAAACTCCACCTTCCGGGTTCAAGTGATTCTCCTGCCTCACCCTCCTGAGTAGCTGGGATTACAGGCATGTGCTACCATGTCCAGCTAATTTTTGTATTTTTAGTAGAGACGGAGTTTCACCATGTTGGCCAGGTTGGTCTCGAACTCCTGACCTTAAGTGATCTGCCCATCTCGGCCTCCCAAAGTGCTGGAATCACAGGCATGAGCTGTGATTCAGCATGTGAAAAGTTTTGCTGTTGATAACTCTAATAAAAATAGAGTTATGAACAATATTTTAAGAAAACAATTATTCCATTTTGACAGATCATTTTAAAATCTCACTGATGAAATACCAGAAGAAACACATTGATAAGCAATAATAATTCAATAATGATAAAGTACATTGAGCTTGCCACAGCAAGGAAGAGTTAACCTCAGAGCAAGTATGGGGCATCACATAGGACAGAATTGGTGGTTTGAAGGAGCTCTGGGCTTCTAACAGGATTCGTCCTTGTGTTGGACGTTTTCAGAAGGTTCAGGCAGTGAGGGCTACTTCCTGGTTGCATTCTGTCAAGAAGTGGGAAGAATTCTGTGATCCAGTGTTTTGACAATTGCAATGTGGGCAGACTGGGGACAGCCTAGAGCTGTCACTGCTGGAGGAGCAGTTGTCATCTCTGTTGGCAGTAAGACTGTGCAGTGGCCTTGCTTGTACCCCCGGTTCAGTCCAGCTCACAGAACTGTCTTGCTGAAGCCCTTGTATTTTATAAGCATTATTGATACGTAGTTGAAAATATTGTCCTGGCTGCCAGCAGAGCCATTTCTGCTTTTCACAAAATTTAGTAGCTTGGAATTTATTATTTTAAATAAAATTCAGTTGTCATTACAGCCAAAAAGATTAAGTTTATTTTACCAGGATGCTTACAGGTAGCACTGTGCAGATGCAGTGTTAGGCTCAGTGCCTTCACTCTGTCTTTAGTTCATTGCCTAAGCTGGTGATAACTGATGAAAAGAAAATATAGATTTGTATTGGAAAAGTGAAGATGGTAAAAATGCACTGACCTAAGAACTGAAGACAGTTTTGGACTTGATACAAAGGAATTTTGTAACCCCAGCAAGTACATCAACTCTCTCTGCAGTTCTCCATTGCAGTCTTAACGTTAGTGATTAATTTGATGATACATACTTAGAATTCCATGACTATTACAGGTTTTTAAAGCACAGAAAGTACAAGGTTTCTCTAAGTGCAAGTTATTATTGTTCTTTCATGTCTGCTTTAAAGATTCATGCAAACAATTTGCTGATATTTAAACTAAAAAGTTAGACTTTTTGAATATTGTATATTGAATAATTTCAGGTTACTCACCTAAAATAACATCAGCAACAAACCCTCCATGTCAGAAGTGTATGCTTTTGTGAAAAGAACGTATAGCATTTTATTTTTGAATTCTCACTAGGTGCAAGTTACATTTCTTTTATTTATAAACCCAGCAGAGTAGCTGAAAAGTAATCACACACACACACACACACACACCCCTTCCCAAATATACAAACACAAAGTGTCTTATGGAGAAAGGTCAAAGTTATTTACCCAGAAAATTAATATAATAAAAGTAATAAATATTTAAGAATAGAAATGTTTAAAAAGATGGCATGACTAAGTATGGAAATTATTAATCATATATAGCATGCAGTATTTCCATATAAAATACAAGAGGAGATGTGCTTGCATTTTTATCAAAAAAGGTACTTTAACTGAAACTCTTTTTAACGTTATTTTAAGTTAAAAAGTACATTCATAAATAACAACCTGAAAAGGTTGGAGTGGTTTGGATGTGAGAAGAGTATTTATAAGGAAAGATTTAAGATGGGCTGCTGCGGTTTCTTTCCCTTCAATGACTAGAAAGCCGAAGGACAGCAAGGTAAAAGACGCCAACATTTGATAGAAAACAAAGACACTGAAAGAATAAATTTAAGAAGGAATAATTTTAATTGACAGTAGACAAGAGATGCAGCAAGAGTGTGGTAAATTGATAAATGCTTCCCTCTCCCCAAAAATATCAGATCCTAATCCCTGGAATGTATAAATGTTACCATATAAGTATAAACGTTTTTGCAGTTATAATTAAGGATCTGGATATTGGGAGATCATCCTGGATCATAAGGGTGGGCCCTAAACAGGATTGCATGTGTCCTTATTAGAGGGAGCGAGAGAATTTTCACACAAATACAGTCACCCACACAGAAGAAGTGATGCGAAAATGGATCAGGGAAGGATTCCAAGATACTGGCCTTGAAGTGTGGAGTGATGTGGTCACAAGACCAGGAGTACCTGCAATCACTAGAAGCTAGAAGAGGTAAAGAGTGGCTTCTCCCCTTGAGCCTCCAGAGGACACTCCACTGACACCTTGCTAATAACTCAATGGTACTGATTTCAGACTTTTGGCTTCCAGAGCTGTGAAATAATACATTTCTATTTTTTTTCAGCCCCAGTTTGTGTTAATTTAGACATCATATGCAAAATAGATTTTTAACATTGCATAGACTCTCTGATTATCCAAACAACTTATAAAAATAATTAGAAATCTGCTATTCTGTTTTGACCTTGCCATTTCCGATACAAGCTGAGAGCCTCATAGTAACACTGCCGAAGGAAGCAAAGATAAGCCAGTGTGAAGCCTTCACAGGCATGAGGTTTCTGACAGGCAGTTTATTTTCTGTAAACTGGTAATAAGTTAATTATATTATTTCTGAAAAAAAATTACAAAAAGTCCCGTCAACTAATTGTTTCTATTTTGAGAAAATATTTCTTTTTTTCCAAAAGGAATTACTCTGAGCGACAGCTGTCTTCATAGCTATTAAAAACGTTTTCAACTTCTGGAAAGTAGGCAGCGTAATTATAATACTCCAACCTTGAAAACAATGTAATTTGCCAAAAAAGGTTAAAAAAATCTTTATCTATGCTAAAGTACTAGGAAGTGGTCACAGCCTCATGCTAAACATAGAACAATACCTGCTAGATTCATTAGTGTCCAATCTCACTTAAGAGAGGATGCTTGACAGCTGAGTTGACAAGGCTACCATTTAATGATTTGGGCAGCTAGAAAGAGAAGTAAGTTTGAAGCATAATTTTAAAAATCTATTTTTATGATAAATTCATAATGATAATTAGGGCACAAACTTAACATGTAAGTGGGCAACGGAAAACACAATTGAGCAATTCAGTAAAAATATAATTTTAGGACACATGAGTATATGTTTCTGATTTCATGTAGAACTAGGAAGAGACTATCTATAGAGACCTGAAGGGGGGTGGGGCAGGTGAGAGGACTATGCATTAGAGCCGCATTTCATATGAGAATTGGCTTTGATAGAATTAACCTCATTCAAAAAAAAAAAAGGAAAAAGAACAAGGAAAGAGACACATGCAAATAAAATATAGTAAACAAAGAAAATATAGATGTCATGAAAAAATAAATAAATGAAGAAACGAATTAATACAGATTAACATCCATACTCTAAGTTACAACAAACAGAAACTATAAATCTAAGACAGAAGATAGTGTGGTGAAAATTGAGACAGGCAAACTAAGGGAATAAATTAAGGAGGAAAAACACAACTGGATATCATGAAGTGGAAATGCAGCAGAAAAGCATGAATCACTAGTGTAGAAAGTCAAATCCCTCGCATAGAGGACAAGTTGAAGGAAATCATCCATACTGGGAAAGAAAAGAGCAAAGGAAGCCAGCAACCTCACACAAAGAACACAGTAACTGAAGAGAACAGACAAAAAAATGATATCAAATAGTGATCCTCTAATCTACCCCGAAAGAACACCAAAGGAAACAAAACAAAAAATATTCAAATTTAATAATGGAAGACAATTTTAATTAAAAGAAAACACAAACTTTTAATAAAACATTTGCATGTACTTCAGGCAAAAATTAAAGAAATTTGGTGATGGCAATTAGTATTATTGATCCCAATTCTCCATTTCTCCTTGTGTTCACAGCCTTTGTTCATGTAATTTTGTAGGTTTTCCACAGGAAGTGGAATTTACTTCCCTCCCCTCTGATGATGGGCCTAACTGTGTGCTTGTTTTAACCATTAATAGGTGTGAGGAAAAGGCGGCAGTGTATAATCACTAATTCCAAGCCTTAAGAGTCATCCATATTCCACTTTGCTTCTCTTAAGTTTCTTCTATCGCTATGAGATTTTCAGTGCGCTAGAATCCATGCCTCTCATTTACATCTAATACCTAGTTTATTCAATGGTTCAGATAGCATAATAAACATGTGGGGCAGATGTGGACCCAAACTGCAGCTTGAAATCTTGTCTAGCTAAGCCCAGCCTTTAACAACCAGACCCCTGATTAACCTACCAGTGCATGATCAGAAATCAATAACCACTTTAAATCAATGAGTTTCTAGGTGAACTCTTACATGACACTTTTGTGGCAATAGTTAACAGAGGAATTCACCAAGCAGAAAATATTTTATTGGTTATTTAAATTCAAGCTTAAAGAAATAAGCTACTTTGGAAAAAAATGCATGGAAGTACATTCACTAAGTATATGAAAAGAAATCAATAAATATTTGTTGGATTATGAGTAAATCCAGAGGGAAGACATTTACTTTTAAAGAAAGAAAAATATTAAGCAAACTGACCTCAGGCATCTCTGTAATACTGAATGACTCCAAAATCTATTTATAAGACAACAGCTAGGGAATTTTTTTAAAGCTAAAAAGGATCACTCAACCCCACTTTTCAGAACACTGCATTGGCTTATATTATACTCAGATTAAAATCCAAACTACTTCCCTTAAATGAGCTGGCCCAAAGCTGTATCTCCAATCTCTTATACAACCTTCGCCATCACTTAATTTTCTCTGCTCATACAGGCCTCCCTAGTAAAAGCCAGAATTTTTCCAGGCTCAAAATCTTTTGCAATTGCTATTTCCTCTGCTTAGTCACTCTCCTTAGTCATTTCAGATTGCTTGTTCCCAGATGCCTGTCCTAACCACTTCTAAAAGTAGCACTCATATCCTCCACATAGCATAGTATATATTTATTTCTGTGTTATGTATTTATTTACTTGTTTATTGCATTCGCAATGCAGAGAGTTCTATCAGAGTTGCAGTTTGGGTTTCTTGTTCATTGCTGTATACCTAGCAACTGACAATATATTTGAAAGAAAATACAGCCAATAGGTAATTGATAAATATTTTTAATACACTGATAAACAAATGCTACAAATCAGATGAACATCAAAATCATTTAAATGGGAAAAAGTCCCTAACAAACTTCTCTGTGGAACATGTAATCCTGTAAAGTCTCCAAATAAAGTCCACTTCATAGAACAATCTATACTAGTTAAAAATAAACAGAAATAAAACTGCAAATATCTGAGTTTAACAGTATCAAAGTACTAGTGGTAGCATTGAATCTAGTTACAAACACAGAAATGTGTTAATGTAATTTTGATAATTATGGATATGATCTTATGATATAAATTGTAAAAATTCACTAATATAACAGGTATAATAATTGATTTACAAAAAGATTAAAAAAGTTGTTAAGAAGAAAGGCAGGAGAAGATATATGTAATTCATTACTTTATTATTTCTAATGAGAGTCTGTACATGTTGCTTTGTTTCTGAGGTCGATACATCAGGAAATATAGATTAAGGATTAATGTAAATAGGTAAAGCAAATTCTGCTAATAAGACAAAAAGCACTCTATAGTGTTCAGATTATCAGAAAGGAACATAAGTAAAACAATGAGACAGATCATAAAGCACATGAAAGATAACAGAGGTAATTTCTAGGAAACATTAAAAAACTAAATCAAATAAGATGACAGAAGTGAAAACAATGTGATATGTCATATCAATATATAAATGCAATAACTTCACAATCAGGGTTATAACATTAAATTCAACTATATAGGGTTGTAAAATTAAACTGTATGTTTACAAAGAGACACACCCTGCAACATAGTAATTTAAAATGCTTGAATATGAAACAGCGAGAAATACAGAGACAAAAATGCAAAAAAAAACAACAGTTGCCACAACTTTAATGTCAGAAAGTAAATGAAGTTCAAAGTAAAAGAAAACCAGCAAAATATATAAACCAAAAAAATGCTAGAAATATAAGAAGAAAAGGGTAGAAAAAATGTACTCTCCTCTGAAAGTTCAAGCAGACAGAAAAATATGTAAGTTCTTAGTAGGCATATTACAATCTAAATCAAGACAACAGCAAAGAGCAATTAAGCCTCTATATACTTTAGACGTATTAGAAACAGTACAGACTACATCATCAGCAATTAAACAAAAATAACAGAAAAACATGAGAAGGAACTCAGGTGCCAGACAGTGAAGCAAAACCATAAGCATGTATATTTAGCAAACAATTATAATGAGCTGAGCACATTTTCAGAAACTATAGAATATGGTGGAAGTTGTACTCAGAGGAAAATTTACAGTCTTAAACATTTTCATTACTAAAGAAGAGATCAAATAAATTAAGCATTGAGCTCAAGAATTTTAAAAAGAGAACATAAAAATAAATAATATGAAAATAATATTAAAATGATTTAAATCTGAAAATAATGATGTTAAAATCAGGAAAAATACATTCAGTTAAATTTGACTGATGAAAACAATAATTCAACAAGTTTATTCTTGGTCCTATTCTAAGCACTTGGATGATGTTAGTGGACAAGTGGTTTTACAGTGAAAGGAACGGATCCTTTCAATCTAATCTAAATTGTTCCAGAGGCTATGAGGTATAAGAAAAGCTCCCAAGTAATTTTAGAGGGCAGTATATCCTTTAAAGCAAACCCCACACTGAAAACGAAAGAAAAGACAGAATAGAAAGAAAAGTAAAATCATGAACATAGCTTAAAATATGCTAATTACATATTAATATTTTGACCAAATTTTATTATAAGTTCTTTTTGTTAATTACTAGGGAAGAAATACAATTATTATTTCTCTTAAAATCTAAAATAAATGTTTTATTTACAGTTTGAAATAAATTTTCCTTGCCCATTTTACCCTTTTCACTACAAATTCCAAAAACCAAACATTTAGCTGGGCACGGTGGCGTGTAATTATACTCCTTCCTTAGCTGCAACATGTGCTGCTTTGTGTGTTAACTGCCAGAGCGCCTTCAGAGTCTCCGAAATTGTACTGGTTCAACATTAAGTCTGTAATGTGCCTAATTATGTTTTTAGCTTAACAAATTTAACTATATAACATAATTAATTTTTTGAAATGTGTACAATCATGTAACTCTCCTAATATCATGATATATAACATTTCCATCAATCTAAAAAGGTCCGTACCCTGATGTCATTGTTACATATTGTATGCCTTTGTCAAAGTATCTCATATTCCCCATACAAATATATATCTACTATATACTCAAAGTTAAAAATTGAAAGTTGAAAATTGAAAAAAATCTCCCTTGTAGCATTTTTTTGAGTCAACTTTGAACCCTGGTAAACCACTGAGGGGCCTGCTATTACTATAGTTTACACTAGAATTTAAAGTAAGTAAAATGCTTCTTCCCTTTTTACGATTCATTCATGTTTGTTCCCTGTCTTCAGCAGTACACAGCATACATCAAATATCCACCAACTAGTCAATGGAAAACAAATTATCATCCATTTATACAATAGACTTATTTATGTTTTAAGAAGACAAAAATACAAAGAAACAAGATCATCAGAGCACTAGCATCACAACCAAATCAAATTTGTCAAAGAAATCCATTCGGATCGTCATACCTGTTGTCCCAGGACTCAGCACTGAGTATTCCTAAAGTCTAAGACATAGTGTTTTTGGTGTTTGAGGCAAGGACTGTGCAGAGAAGCATTTCTTTGGTTTTAGCCAAAAACTAGTAGTCTGGAATACCAGGTAGTTTGTGCCAGTTGTCTAGAATCCACGATGAATTCATTAACATTCAATTAGGAAAAGGTCCAACAAGAACTTAATTTTTTTCAGAACATATTTACCACATTTAGAAGCCAACCAGTCTATGGAAACTGCCTCCTAAGTGAATGCCCCACATTTGTTTCAGCTGGAGCAGATTTCTGACCTCAAGTGGATTTCTCAAATGAAGCTGCTATAAATGTTTCTGAAGCCTGTTCCACGAAGAGTAAAAACTGGGCATGGGGTAGACTGGTATGAATAAAATTTTGGTTTTATGCACCTCAAAATACTTTTTTCTTCTATTTTCAATTCTATAAATTTTTCAATAATGTTCCCTGTGGACACAGGCAGTATCTGCATACCCACTTATCATGTTTCTCTCACCTTGAAATACACTCGATAATGTTTTCTTGGAGTCTTTTTTATTCCTTAGCTTGTGGACAAGTCTGTATGTACCTCCGCAGAATCCTCTATGGCCTTGAATGCAGAATGAAATTTGATTCAGTGTCTTTAGTCATGTCTACATAAGCCTAGCTTTAAAGGTTTAAAGCAAGAAATTCTCCTGTGTTCTGCAACACAAGCAAACACAAATGCCTTGGATTTCAGCTGCATTAGAAATTGCTCAGCCCACAAATTCTTAAGACAACAAATATCTGTTTCCTTACGATCAAAACTTTGTTTCAGCCAAACATTCCTAGGAAATCCCGAACTTGCATTGCAATCCAATGATGGCCTGCAAAAACATGCTGCCTGAGCCTGCATAAGTGGTCTTGAGATTGTGACGGCCATGTTGGCCACCTGTAGGGCAGTACTGGAGAGGCCACTCCTGACCTCTGCTGTTTTCGTAACTTATTCCTCCCTTTCTTTTGTGTTCACTTGCTAAAGCTCCGGCAACACTATGATAGATTCCAGAGACTCTTTTAGCCTCCACAGAAGTCATCCAAACATCTTTCCTTTGTGTTTGTTTGTGCTCCCAGAGTACTAGTCACTTTTGTGCATTTGTCTTTGACATTTCTGAGGAACCCATCACCTTCCTCAAGGTTCAAGTATTTTTGCCTGTATTCCTGATTTTATAAACGTAGGCAATCTACTGTGGGAAAGCTCTCCGTAGAAAAATCATCATCAAATTCAAAATGTTACATAGCCCAAGGCTTAGAGCCAGTAGTCTAGTTGCCTCTGGAAACCATTAAGTTTTCAAATCTACTAAAATCCTAAAATGTAAAGTCAAAAGTCACATGCTAGACTCTACCAAAAAGCCTCTCCTCTTGTATTTCTGTGTCCTCCTAATTCACAATGTCTTCAGTCATGCAGAAGATATTGGTATCTCCAATAGATCACTTCACAAATAGTTGTACCTTCCCTGGTAAGGTTCTAAAAATAATTAAAAAGAGCAACTTAGGGTGGAGGATAAAATATCACCATTATTATTTATAGCAATGGACATGGAGAATGTGTTTACTATGGAATTCAAATAGGTCTCTCAACTGAGCTCAACAATTAGGGAATTAAATCCACCCAATTACTTCGACTGAGTCACATTTGTAGCATGCATTTGTAGCTTGGAGAAGTAGAGGATAATTTGTGATTTCTACTGCTGTGTAGATCCTAGAGAAAGAGAACAGCCCAGATGACAGCCTGGGATATGTATGTCCAGTTTATTCTTCCCACATTTCTCATCAGCTACGTCACTATCCTTCTCCTAGAGAGGATAGCCTAATGGAAAAAGGAATGACAAGAATCTTATAGCTACTGAAGTTCCATGCATGGGAAGCAATTATCGTGATTGAAAATATAACTGCTTCTAATACAATTAAACAAGTTCATCTCAGAAGAACTGCTCTTGATAAGATATATCTGTGATATCTTGGTTGTATTGTGAAAAATGTGGGAAAAAATTAAAAATCAAAATTGTATATAGCTTTAAGACTATCAAAAGTAGTACTTTCATAATTCTAATCATATTTATTTTTTTAGTATTAAATTTAAATTCTTTTTGAATGTAGAAAATAGAAAGAACATAACCATCTCACTCTATAAATGAGAAAACTCTGGAGGAACTACAAAATTGACGGAGCAATGAGCTCTCCAAGGGGAGTCTTGTGTTGCAGAACAATAGAAGAAGATGTGGCAGGCATTCAAATGGGTACAAAAATATGAGCTAAGATTTCAAAGAATTGTAAAAATGATGAGTGTGGTGAAGAAGGTTAGTATAGAAACCATTGGAGACCCAAAATAAAAAGTGGAACCCACACGCAGCTACAGGCCTTTTTTCCCACAGATCTCCATAGATTGTTTACAAGCAACACTGGGGCGGAATCAGAGTACAAACAACAACAACAACAACAACAACAACAAAACTTCTATTATTCAGTTCCTGTAGGAAAAGATTTACTGCTGCTGTTGGAAATATTCAGAATCCCATTTTCTGCTTGGAGTAGGCATTCATACTCAGAAAAATCCTTAGCTACTAAGAAAGGAACAGTAAACTCTACTGTAGTCTGTATGCAGGTAATGTTTGATTGTGAGTGGCAGAAGGATGAAAAGGAAACACCTCATAAACTTGGGGAAGTTGCAAGAAAAATTCCTGAGCTCAGGACCCTATATCAATACTATCAGGGATTTCCTTCTTGTAGGGGAGCAAACTCTCTCCCACATAAGATCCAACAGAGATACAAAACACAATTGGATTATCGTGCGGAAGGAGGAAAGGACCATAGAGAAAACCTTGTCTATGAGGCTGGGTTACTCACTCCAGAACCATTTGGTCGGCGGTGGGTGGGTCGGGGTGGGGGGCTCTAACAAACAAAAGAGCAGTTTAACACTGAGGGAAGGGCAATGTCTTAGGGTTCTCCAGAGAAACAGAAACAATAGAGGGGTGTGTGCGTGTGTGTGTGTTCTATTGGTTCTGATTTTATTATTACTTTATTATAAGGAATTGGCTCATGGAATTCCTTATTATAAATGACAAGGGATTGGATGAGCCTGAGACTGAGAAGTCCAAAGGTCTGTAGTTGGCAAGCTGGAGACTGATAAGAACTGACAGTGTAGTTCCAATCTGAAAGCTGGCAGGTTTTAGATCCAAGAAGAGCTGATGCTTTTGTTCAAATCCAAAGGCAAGAAGAGACCAATGTCCCAGCTCAGGGCAGTCAGGCAGAGAGTTCCCTCTTACTCTTACTGGAGGAAGAGTCAGCATTTTTGTTCTACTCTGGCTGTCAATTGATTGAATGAGATCCACACAAATTAGAGACATCAATATTCTGTATTCAGTCTATCAACTGAAATGTTAACCCCATCTAAAAACACCCTCACAGATATACTCCAGATAATGTTTTACCAAATGTCTTGGCACCCTATTGGCCCAGTAAAGTTGACATAAAATTAGCCATCAGGGACAAGATAATGGAGAAGACACTTTGTGGCACACGTATACAGAAATAGCTGCACATGACCAGTAATACACATAATACATATTGACAACATATACCCCTGATGTGGCACACTAAGAGGAGCACATCACTTTTGTTGTATTCTGGCCAAAAATGCATTACCTCAAGTTAATCATAATAAGCAGCAGGTAAACCTAAATTAGGGATACTCTATAAAATAACTAATCAGGACTTTTCAAACATGTCAAGGTAATGAAAAATCAAGAAAGGCAGAGAAATAGCCACAGGTTGGAGGAGACCGAAGACACATGACAACTAAATGCCATGTGGGAATATGGATTAGATTCTTCAACAGAAAAAAAAAAAAGGATGCTAATAGAAAAGCTGGAGAAATCCAAATATGATCAAACAGTTAATAGCATTGTACCAATATTAATTTATTAGTTTTGATAATAGTGTTATGGTTATGTAAGATCATAACCTTGGAGAAATACAGGGGAAAATCATACAAGGACACTCCATAGTGTTTTGCAACTCTTCTGCAAATCTAATATTATTTCAAAGTAAACATTTTTTAAAAGAAGTAAATTATCAGCGTTAGAAATGAAAGTTGAAGCACTTCTAAAAGATGCTAAGACATATCAAAAACAAATTTATATCAATATGTTTGATAATGTAGATGATATGCATGAATTCCTTAAGTTACAGAATTTATCAACATTAATTCAAGAAGAAATAGATAACTGCCTGTCTTCTCCCACTAGAATGTAAACTCCCTTAGAGCCTTGATTTTACCTAGTTTATCAATGTATCCCTTGTGTCTAGAACAGATTTTTAAACATTCAGTAAACACTTAATGAGTAAATATGGCAAATTCAATAGCAAAGTTCAGTTACTAAGAATTAAATTTATATTTAAAAACTTTCCAACAAAGAAATATTAAGGTCTAGACAACATCACTGATGAATTTTACTTAATATTTAAGGGAGAAATAATACCAACTTTACATCATGTGTTTCAGAAAATGAAACAGGTAGGAACATATCTCAATTGATTTTTTAAGGCAAGAATTATCCTGATTTAAAACCAAACAAAGGAATTACAGTAAAACTGTAGAACAATATTCCTCATTATCATAAATGTGAAGATAGTTAACCAAATATCGGTACCGCAAAGCCAGTTAAAAATACGAATCTTGAACTATGCCTTACGCGGGCTTTACTGAGGATATGTAGAGCATGATGTGGAAAAAAAACGGCACATAATAAATGACCAACTTGACTTCATCTTGGAAAGTTGAGATTGCTCAACATCTGAAAGTCAATCAATGTAGCTCTATAACCACAAACTGAAGAAAGCTAAATGATTATTTCAGTTGATGAAGAAAAACATTTGACAAAATTTTACATTCATTTATTACTTAAAAAAAATCACACTCTAAGGAAAGTAGACGTTGAAGTGAACTATCTCAACCTGATAAACAACATACTTGAAAAACTTACAACTGACATGACACTGTATGATAGAATACTGAACATGTTCCCCTTCATGTTAAAAGCAATGTAAGGATGTCTGTTGACACAATCTTCACTCAATATTGTATTGAAAACCCTAGCCAGTAAAATCAGATAAGAAAATTTTAATAAAAGCATGTGGATTAAAAAGGGAGGGGACAACTGTTCTTCTTCACAGGTTAAAAGAAGATTGTCTAGGTAAAAAATCCCAAAAAGGCTACAAAAACTCTTATATCTGATAAATAAGATTATCAAGATTAATTGACAAAATACAGTCACTTTATACCAGCAATGCAGAAATAAAAACTAACAAATTCAGTAAAATTGCAACAACATATGAAATAGTAATCATATACGTGCACTCTCTTTTCACTGAAACTGTAAAACATTTATGTGAGAAATAAAAGTAGGCCTAAAAATAAATGACGGATTCCTTGTTCATGAATCAGATTGCTCAAAAATGTTAAGAATATCAATTCTTTTTCAATTAAGCCATAGGTTAAAAGCAGTTGAAATAAAAATACCAGCAAGTTTTTAAAATAGTCATTGACAAGCTGAATCTTTAGTTTTTACAGAAAATCAAAGAAACTTAGAATAGCAAAAACAAATTTAAAAAAAGTTGGAGTACTCAAATGCACATTTTGAGGATTGAGTACAAAGCAATGAAGACAACATGGTATTGATGAAAAGACAGATTTATAGGTCATTGGAATAGAATTTAAAAACCAGATATAGGCCTACTTTTATATAGTCAAACAATTTTCAGCAAAGGTAATTCAGTGGAAAAAGTGGCTTTTAAACTAATAGTGCTGGCACAATTAAATATCCACAGATAAAAACATCAATCTTGACCTATACCTTGTATAAGACAGCACTGGGGACATGCAGGGTATTGAGAAAAAAACAAATAAAAACCAGTTTTTGTTGTTGTTGTTGTTTTAGGCAGTGCCTCCGTCAACAAAAGCAAGTTAAGTGAGTAACATCCTGACAGGTCATTCTCAGAAGATCCTGTAAAAGAAGTACTGTGCCAGCCAGGGAGAGTGATCTACTCATTAAGCTGTCCTCCTAGAACCAAGGCGTGCCTGTGGGCCTAGGTTTATCCAATAGTCATGAGTTCTAGAGGTCCTCAGAGCATATGGTTGAATCAACTAACATGTAAAAATGTTGGAGGTACCCAAAAGGAGAGAAATATAGACATGGGACTCCTGTGGGTTGTCTCAGGAACCTGAGTGGTACTTTGAACTTTTTGAAGGAATCTCTACAAAGTAGAGAGGGCAAGCTCTGTGGTGTATGGCCCTAGGCAAGGGTCCCACTTGCCCGGGTCAAAAAGCAGTACTATTTTGCACCATATACAAAACTCCATTAAAAATTGGACATAAATCTGCCATAGAATATAAAATGTAAAAATGTCTGAATGACGGGGAGAAATCGTTATAATCTTGAGTTAGTCAAAGATTTTTTCAGATGATACACGTAAAGCAAGAACTATTAATGGAAAAATATGTTACATACTTGACTTCCATAAAATTTAAAACTTCTGCTACTTGAAAGACAGTTATGAGAATGAAAAGACCAGCCACTAACTAGGAATAAATAATTACACAGCCCACATATAATGAATAGTAGATATTCTTCATACATAAAAATTATCAACACCCAATAATAAAAAAACTGATTTTAAAATGGGCAAAAATTTGAATATACACATCTTCAAAGAAGATACATAGATGACAAATAAGTACATGAAAAGAAAGTCATCATCATTAATCATTAAGGATAATTTTTAAAAAACATAATGAGATGATGCTATGAATCTATTAAAGTGTCTTAAATGAATACTTATAGCTGAAAATTTCAAGTGTAGAGGAGTGAAAGGACAAACTGAAATTTCATATGCTGCTGGTAAGAATTCAAAATGATAAAGCCGCTTTGCAAGATAATTTGGCAGCTTTTAATAAGAGTAAAAGACAATCTTACCTTATGACTCAGCAGCCCTAATACTGCTATTTCAAGAGAAATGAAAACATCTGTCTATGCAAAACATACTTGCAAATACTTATATCAGTTTTATTTATAGTCACCAAAACCAGGAAACAATTCAAATATTCAGCAAGTCATAAATGGGAAAAAATGGCATCTATTCATACAATGGAATACTACTGAACAATAAAAAGAAAGGTTCTATTCATCAATGGGAAAGAATCTTATATGCAACATGGCAAGTGAAGAAAAGACAGGCACCAAATATTATATAACTATAATTTATCTGATGCATAAAATTAACCATCACATTTTATAATGAATATATACAATACTCATTGTACTGTGTGGTGGTGAATATGTATAAAGTATATATAATATATATCATACATTATATATACATATATATGGCCAGGCGCGGTGGCTCACACCTGTAATCCCAGCACTTTGGGAGGCCGAGGTGGGCAGATCACAAGGTGAGGAGATTGAGACCATTCTGGCTAACAAAGTGAAACACCATCCATACTAAAAATAAAAAAAAAAAGAGAAGCTAGCCGGGTGTGGTGGTGGGTACCTGTAGTCCCAGCTACTTGGAAGGCTGAGGCAGGAGAATGGTATGAACCCAGGAGGCAGAGCTTGCAGTGAGCCGAGATTGGGCCACTGCACTCCAGCCTGGGTGACAGAGAGAGAGTGTCTCAAAAAAAAAAAAACAAAAACAATTATATATACATATGTAATTGTGTGTTTTATGTATATATTATATATAATACAGTATATATTTTATAAATATATATGTGTGTGGTTAGACACATAAACATCTTTTCTATTTCCTTATTGATTTTTAAACATATTATTTTCCATTTTTAGACTCACACAAAGTTACAAAAACAATGGAAATATTCCCTTATACCCTTAACTTAGATTTCCTCAATAACTTCTTACATAAACATGGTACACCATAAAAATTAGGAAGTTGACATTAGTATAGTACTACTAAATAAACGATAGACATTCTCTAGACTTTACTGCTTTTTACATGCACTCATTGTTTTGTTGCTACTGTTGTTAGTTTCGGTTTTATCTTTTTTTGTTTTTTATGTGCAGAGCTTGGGTTACAAGCCATGTTGAACATTCCAGCTAAGCAGAACAAACAACAACACAAACAAGAACAAACAAACAAAACAGCAATTAGGAAGCAACCCACTCCCCGCTAACTAGAAAGTTGGTAAAGGATTATGAAGAAAAGTGAGGGATTCTGAGAATACCCCTGAGTGACCCATGCAGGAAACTGTCCAGTCAACAAAACACATGCTTTGATTGATGGTGTGGAACAATGTCAAGTTGTAAATTGGCCTCTGGTTAACACACCAATGGGATAGATCAAAATAATATCTCAAGACTTTGAAAGCTAAGTTTACATGTGAATCGTAGCCCCCAAAATCTAAATAGGATGCACTCTGAACCTACACAGTTTGACTGCCCACAAAAACGAGAAGAGTTAATATGAACCAGACTCTTATAAAATAATAACTACCAAGATGCAATCCAACACTAATCATGATACCGATAATGAAGAAAATCTCAATTTATGACAGCAGATAATCAACTGACACCAATGCCAAGATGCCATATTGCTGAAATTATCTCAGGAGTATTTTAAAGCTCATTCTTTAAAATGCTCCAATGAGCAATTATTAACACTCAGATTAAATTAAAAAATAGAAGATCTCAGCAAAGAAATAGAACATACATATATCTTCTAATTAGATTTTAAAAGAACTGCAATGACTTTTTAGAAGTGAAATATACAAAACCAAGACAAACCCCCAAAACCAAAATACACCTCACTGGAGGAGATCAAGAGCATAATGGAAGTGACAGAAAAAAATCAGTGAACTTGAAGATATGTCAATAAACTTATTCAATATAAACAGTAAAGATAGATTTAAAGAAATGAATGGAACTATGTTCCAAATGACTCATGGGTCAACAACAACAACAGCACCAAAAAGATTGAACATTTGTGTCATCAGAGTTCTAAAAGAGAAAAAGAAAAAGTAAACAGATAAAAAAATTGATGAAATAACAACTGAAAACACCCCACATTTGTAAAAGACATAACTATCCACATAGAAATAGCTCAGTAAAATTCAAGCAAGATAAACCTAAATAAATCAATAACCAGACACATGACAATCAAATTTCTGTAAACTAAAAACAAAAAAATTTATAGCAAATGGAAAGAAAAATACATAATCTATAGGGTAACAAGAACTTCAATGACAAGAAACAAAGATAGTTGAGAGAAAATAACATTTTTCAAATGCTCAAAAGAAAAGGATGGCCAACCCATAAATCTATATTCAGTGAAAATATTCTTAATGCATAAAGATGAAATAAACATTTTGCTATATAAAAAACTAAGAAAATTTGTTGCCGGTAGAACTACTTCAAAGTAATTTCTAATGGAATTTCTTCTAACATAAAAAAATGATAAAATGTAGAATATA